>NC_089503.1:392502923-392736510 GCF_036850995.1 Saccopteryx leptura
AGAGTAATATATACCTATAGACAAAGGAATGGGAGGTAGACACTAAAAGATTTGTGGATGTCTTTGATATATAAAACAATATCACTATTGTGTTACCTTGTAAGTTTTAATACGTAGGAATGTTTTACAGATCCTATAGACAAATGTTGTAATCTTATTGTGTCATGCTCCCCCTCCTTTTCCCCCAACCTATATGTGATCAAGTCTATATAACTAGCTTCAGGGCTATTTTGCTCACACATGATTTGGGTTAGCTATATCCCGTGTAAGTCATATGCAGCCGGCTTATTAATAAATCTCCTCCTAATACTTCTTCTGTATCCTGCCTTGGCATCTGTACATAAACCGGTGGAATAAAGGTGTGCTACTTTACAAAATTTGGTTGTTCCTTTTAGGTGCCAACAATGGTGCTCACACCTGTCACATTGCTGTTTGGCACAATGCCATATGCACTGAGCTACATTTCCAGTGCCCCATAGGTTTTTTTAAATGTAGTATTTTAATCATTATTCATTTGAAGTTATTTTATATTTCCAATTGTGATGTGTTTGGGGGGTTATTTAGAAAATGTCATTTATGCCTTAAAGCATAAGGAGCTCATGTGTCCCTTTGATTAATATTTTTTAGCCTGACCAGGCAGTGGTGCAGTGGATAGAGCACCATACTGAAATGCAGAGGACCCAAGTTCTAAATCCTGAGGTCCCCAGCTTGAGTGCAGGCACATCTGGCTTGAGAACGGGCTCAGCAGCTTGATTGTGGGGTCACTGCTTGAGCATGAGATCATAGACATGACCCCGTGGTTGCTGGCTTGAGCCTAAAGGTCACTGGATTGAAGCCCAAGGTCGCTGGATTGAGCAAGGGGTCACTCGCTCTGATGTAGCCCCCCAGTCAAGGCACATATGAGAAAGCGATCAATGAACAATTAAGGATCTGCAATGAGAATTGATGCTTCTTATCTCTCTCCCTTTCTGCCTGTCTGTCCCTCTCTGTTCCTCTCTCAACTTAAATTTTACGTTAATGGCCCTGAGAACCAAACACATATTTTATAATCTCTCAAACCTGGAAGCTTGTTTGATGTTGCTTTCTGTTGCTTTGTGGTCCCTTTTCAATATGTTTGAAGTTTTCTACTCTGTTGTCACTCTGTGCCCATGGTAGTTTCAGAAGAGAACTTAAAAATACAGTCACTTCAGTGTTAACATGAAGACTCCAAGGAACAGCTGTTGACACCTTCTCTTATTTCTTGTGTTTAATAGGTTTTGGGGTTTCCCAACAAAAAGTAATGTGTCAGGTGTGTCACGTGTTCTGAAATTAGCTGCATGTTTTTTTTTTTCCAAAGTGAGAAGCAGGGAGAGGCAGATAGACAGACTCCTGCCTGCACCCAGCCAAAATCCACCCAGCATGCCCACCAGGGAGTGATGCCTCGCCCCTCTGGGGTGCTGCTCACTGCATTTGGAGCCATTCTAGCACATGAGGCAGAGGCCATGAAGTCATTTTTAGTGCCCGGGTCAACTCTGCTCCAATGGAGCCTTGGCTGCAGGAGGAGAAGAGAGAGATAGAGATAAAGAAGAGGGGGAAGGGTGGAGAAGCAGATGGGCACTTCTCCTGTATGTCCTGACTGGAAATCAAACCCATGACTTCCACACACCCAGCCAACGCTGTACTGTTGAGCCAACCAGCCAGGATCTGTCCATGTCACCTTTAAGAATCCAAGATTCTGGCCTGACCTAAGGTGGCACAGTGAATAGAGTATCAACTTGGAACTCTGTTGCTGGTTTAAAACTCTAGGGTTGCCAGGTAATGGGACACATGAGAGGCAACTACTCTGAGGAGATGCTTTCTACTTTTTCTCTTGCTCTCTGTCTCTTCTCTCTTTTTTCTATAATCAATCTATAAATTTTTTCCCAAAAATCTAATATTATGTTATTCAGGTTTTTGAAATGTCCTATATATGCAATATAACCTCATTGTCTTGTATTTTTGGGAATATGAATTTCCCCAGAGCATGTATTATATGTTGAATATCTCTTGTCCATCTGATTATTTCACTTGATTATTAGCCCAGCTGCTAGAATTTTCAAAGTATAGGGAAATCTTTAAATTTTATTCTCCCACAGTGTCGATGCATGGCATGTGACATGAATGGCTGGGGCACTAACTCCTGGAGAGTCCTGCAGCTGAGATCATGGACATGTGTCAGCTAAGGGTAAGCATTATTTCTGTTTCCTCTGTCAGTTACTTGGTTTATGTTTGTGGGGTTTGGTAGAATGTGGTAGTGCTGTGAGTTATGTTTCTCTCTTCTACATTTACATTGGTAGTGAAATATATTTTAGCTTCCTGCTTGAACTTAGGGAGCTATGAGATTTTCTCTATGGAGTTCTGGCTGTGTTTGCATTGTGAGTATCAGGTTCAGCTCCTGCATCTGTCATGCAGCAAGTGGGGTCAGGTGTTTGGCTTCATGTCTGAATTTCGGTTATGGGGTCTTGGTTACAGATCAGGAGTCTGTCTCCAGGGTCTGTGATTGAATCTGTATTCTGTTGTGCATCTGGGGTCTGAGGTCCCTTTGCATGTAGCCTTGTATCGAGTTCCAGTGTGGGTCCCACAAGCAGCTCCAGTTCTAGGGCATGACGTATGGACTCTGGTGTCCAAGGTGCCATGTAAGTTTCTGGCATTGGTATTTCCTAGACTCAGATGGCTCTGGAGACCAGTGTTTGGAGTTCAGTGCCGAGTCCTCATTTTGGTTTGAGAGTTGGTCCAGTGCTCAGCTTCAGTCATCTAGAGTCCTTGGGATCCTGATTTTGTCTAAGGTCTCTGTTCAGTAATGGTTGTTATGTTCACATTGGCAGGAAAGTAGATACTGATGGGGAAAGAGAGCAAAGCAAATTGGATATTCTATTCTATAAAACAGAATATGTGATAGAGCATTGGCATGTGAAAGTCCTGGGTTTTATTCCTGGCCAGGGCACACAGGAGAAGCATCCATTTGCTTCTTCACCCTTTTCCCCTTTCTTTCCTCTATATCTCTCTCTTCCCCTCCAACAGAAGAGGCTCCAATGGAGCAAATTGGCCTGGGTGTTGAGGATGGCTCCAGTTGCAATGGAGCAATGCCCCAGATAAGCAGAACATTGCTCCCTAGTGGTCTTGCCAGGTGAATCCCAGTTGATGGCATGTGGGAGTCTGTGTCTCTGCCTTTCCACTTCTCACTTCAGAAACATATAAACAAAAACAAACAAAATAAGAAACAAAAAATGAAATAGGTGTTTCAGAAAGAAGCTTCAGGGTTTCATTTAGTCTTTTCTGATAGAAGGCTCCAGTATTCATAGGCTTGATGGCACATTAGAGGAATCCATTTTGTCCTGAGAAGTGCATTGGCCCCTCAGCCCTCTGGCTCAGGTTTGGGAGGAGTTTCCCTAAGGCACTGCTGGCCAGGTGAGAGGGGAAACAAGAGAGGAAAAAGGTTCCATTGTAGGAGAGGCACCATGGGAGTAAAAAATGGGTTGGAAACACTGAGGTTCAGAATCCAGAATGTTTATGGTCAAGAAAGGTCATCCTTCCCAGCTGAAGAATAGAAACATGGTCCTAACAGAGATCTGGGCCTTTTGTTTGTCATTTTATTCTGCCTTCCTGCTGAGAGAAACACAGTGGCCATGTTGTGGATCCATCACTCCACTTTTCATTGGTTTTCCAAATTTATCCATTAATTTGATACATAGAGAGAGAAGCACTTACTCATTGCTCCACTTAGTTGTTCCATTTAGTTATGTGCTCATTGGTTGCTCCTTTTAGGTGCCGACAATGGGGCTCACACCTGTTACCTTGGCATTTGGGAAAATGGTATCTGCACTTAGCTACATGGCCAGTGCCCCATAGGGTTTTTAAAAATGTAATATGTTAATTATCATTCAATTGAAGTTATTTTATATTTCCAATTGTGATGCATTTGAGAGGTTATTTAGAAAATATCATTTATACCTTAAACCATAAGGAGCTTGTAGGTCCCTCTTATTAAAATTTTTTAGGTTCATGGCCATGACAGCAAGACACACACTTTATATTCTTTGAAACCATGAACTCGTTGAAGGTTGCTTTCTGTTGCTTTGTGGTCTCTTAAATATGTTTGAAGTGTGCTTCTCTGTCACCTTGTGCACATGCCAGTTTCAAAAGAGAACTTAAGTACAAGCACCTTAGTGTGTGACATGAAGACTGCAAGGAGCAGCTTCTTTACCCCCTTACCTTATTTCTTGTGTCCAATATGTTTTGGGGTTTCCCAACAAAAATAATCTGTCAGATGTGTCACTTGTTCTCAAATTAGCTGCATGTTATCCATGTCACCTTTGTGAATATAAGATTCTGGCCTGACCTGTGGTGGTGCAGTGGATAGAGCATTGATTTGGAATGCTGAGGTTGCTGGTTTGAAACTCGAGGCTTGCTGGGTCAGGGCACAGGTTAGAGGCAACACCTCTGAGGTGATGCTTCCTGCTCCTTCCCCCTTTCTATCTCTTCTGTCTTTTCTCTAAAATCAATCAATATTTTTTTTCAAAAAATGTTAGATTCTGTTATTCAGTTTTTTGAAGTGATCTATATACCCAGTATAACCTCATTGTCTTATATCAGTTCCCCTTGAGTCTTTATTATACATTGAATATTCCTTGTTTATCTTATTATTTCACTTGATTATTAGCCCACCTGCTAGAACTTTTAAAGTATAAGAACATTTTTTTTATTTTATTCCACACAGTGTCAATAGCCAGGCATGTGACATGAATAGCTGGGGCATTAAGTCCTGGAGAGTCCTGCAGCTGAGATCATGGACATGTGTCGGCTAAGGGTAAGCTTTATTTCTGTTCCCTCTGTCAGTTACTTGGTTTATTTTTGTAGGGGTTTGGTAGAATGTGGTAGTGCTGCTAGTGATGTTTCTCTCTTCTACATTTACACTGGTAGTGAAATATATTTTCAAGCTCGCTGCTTGGACTTAGGGAGTCATAAGATGTCCTTTATAGAGTCCTGGCTCTGTTTGCTTAGTGAGTATCAGGTTCAGCTCCTGCATTTGTCATGCTGCAAGTGTCAAGCAGCATGTCGTTTGGCTCTATGTCTGAAGTTCAGTTATGGGGTCTTGGTTACATATCAGGAGTGTCTCCAGGGTTTGTTGTATAATCTGTATTCTGCTGTGCACCTGGAGTCCCTTTGCATGTAGCCTTGTATCCGAGTTCCAATGTGGGTCCCTCGAGCAGCTCCAGTTCTAGGGCATGATGTATGGACTCTGGTGTCCAAGGTGCTGTGTCAGTTTCTGGCATTGGTGTTTCCTAGTCTTGGTTGGGTCTGTAGACTAGTGTTTGGTGTTTGGTGCCAAGTCCCCTTTTTGGTTTGGGGGTTGGTCCATTGCTCAGTTTAAGTTGTCTAGGGTCCATGGGATCCTGATTTTGTCTAAGGACTCTGGTGTCTGTTCAGTAATGATGTTGGATGGGGAAAGAGAGCAAAGTGAATGGGAGATTTTATTCTATAAAACTTGGAATACTTGCTCCAGGGAGAAGTCTCAAGGTTCCATTTAGTCAAATCTGATAGAAGGCTCCAATATTCGTTGGCTTGATGGCACATTAGGGTAGTCTGTTGTGTTCTGAGATGTCCAGCATTCTCTCAGCCCTCTAGTTCAAGTTTGGGAGGAGTTTCTCCAAGGCAGTGCTGGTCATGTGTTTTGGAGAAGTGAGAGGGAAATGGTTCCAGTGTAGGATAAGCACCATGGGAGGCAGAAATGGGTGGGAAACAGTGTGAGGTGCAGAATTCTTGTGTTGATGGTAAAAAAAAAAAAGTTAGTCTTTTCTAGGTGAAAAATAGAAACATGGTCTGAAGAGATATCTGGGTATTTTACTTTGTTTTTCTTTCCTGTGTTTTCTACTTTTTTGTTGAGAGAAATGCACTAGGCATGTTGCAGGTCTATCACAGCTTTTTCAATTAGATTTTTACATTTTTTACATGGATTTGAGAAAGAGAAAGAGATAGAGAAGCATGAAATCATTTTTTTTTTTACAGAGACAGAAAGAGAGTCAGAGAGAGGATAGATAGGAACAGACAGACAGGAACAGAGAAAGATAAGAAGCATCAATCATCAGTTTTTTGTTGTGACACATTAGTTGTTCATTGATTGCTTTCTAACATGTGCCTTGACCGTGGGCCTTCAGCAGACTGAGTAACCCCTTGCTCGAGCCAGTGACCTTGGGTCCAAGCTGGTGACCTTTGCTCAAACCAGATGAGCCCACGCTCAAGCTGGTGACCTCAGGGTCTTGAACTTGGGTCCTCCACATCCCAGTCTGATGCTCTATCTACTGCACCACCGTGAAATCATTTTTTCAATTAGTTGTTCTATTTAGTTGTGTACAACTTGGTCACTTCTTTTAGATGCTGAGACCTATGACAAAACCCACAACCATGCACTGAGCCATCTGGTCAGGGCACCATAGGTTATTTTAAATTATTATCTTTAGTTGAGAAAATTATTTTAGAATTCTAATTGCAATGTATGTTACAGGTTATTTAAAATAGTTTTTTAGCCTGACCAGGTGGTGGCGCAGTGGATAGAGCATCAGACTGGGATGCGGAGAACCCAGGTTCAAGACCCCGAGGTCTCCAGCTTGAGCACAGGCTCATCTGGTTTGAACAAAAGCTCACCAGCTTGGACCCAAGGTCGCTGGCTCAAGCAGGGGGGTTACTCAGTCTGCTGAAGGCCCATGGTCAAGGCACATATGAGAGAGCAATCAATGAACAACTAAGGTGTCACAACAAAAAACTGATTGATGCTTCTCATCTCTCTCTGTTCCTGTCTGTCTGTCCCTATCTATCCCTCTCACCGACTCTGTAAAAAATAATAAATAAATAAATAAAAAGAGAGGGAAAATAAAAATAGATGTTAACCATATTTTAAAAAAATAAAATAAAATAGTATTTTATAAGTGTAAGTATAAGGACTTCCTGGTTTATCTGTTACTAATAATTTCAAGGTCAACTGTCATGAGGGGAGGAAATGGGTTATATAATTTCAAATCTTTGAAGTTTGTTGTCACTTGCTTTATGTTGCAATATGGTTCCTTTTAAATGTTTCCTCCATGTGAGTCTCTGCTGTTATGTTGTGTGCACCTTGAGAACAACATCTTGGTGGTGGTCAGGAGGAACAGGGGTGGGTACAGTGCATTATCTGTCAGTGGTTCTATTGCAGGTATCAAAGGACAAAAACACCCAGACAACTTGATGAAGGAAGTAGGATTTATTTAGCTGGTGAAACAGCATGACCCCCAAAGAGGCAACCAAACACGTGCTCCCCAAAGTTAGATTTCTTACATCTTATATACCTTTTATAGAATACAGGTTTTCATGCAAGGGGCTTGTGATCCCTTTGTCTATATGTTACTCCCATGACTCCAGAAAGGGAGGGTGAATTTAGGTGGAATTAGAGGATAAGTGTTGGATTTTTAAATTAAGGTATGTAAACATTACTTTTTAACAGCTTTTGAGAAAAGTGAAGGGGTTTTCAGATAAGTTCTATCTTCTTTGCTCTGTGAAGCAAGTGGGTCCAGGAACCCTTTCAGAGAACTATAGGAAGTAGTTAATCTAGAACTGGCTGACTCAGTTACCCCTGCAGGCTCCCTTCCTTTGCATTTTTCCTTCTTCTCAAGGAAGAGGGTGCCTGCCCCTCCTTCCTCAGTTGATCCACTTACCTGCTTATGTTAAGTAAGTTTTTTTTATCTCTCTGTGGATTTTTTTTTGTGGTAATCTATTGGTTCTGAAAGAGGTATTCTCTATCCCTAAATGAGAGAGTTAGATGAAACCCATGGTTATGCCCTGGCTGGTAGCTCAGTTAGTTAGAGCGTCATTCTGATACAAGGTCGTAGGCTCAATTCTGTCAGGGGCCATCTAAGAATTAATGAATGCATGAGAACATTGGTGCTGTCATATTTGGAGTTTAGCAGTTCTAAAAGATGTCAGTGCCATAATATAGTAGTCTGAATTTGCTATTTTCTAACAATATATCGGGCAGAGCTTATTTTTATAAGATTAGGTACTTGGTCCTGTCAAAATAAGAAACATGAAAACTGGGAGGTTTTAAAGAGTTTATCTGAGCCAAAATGACTCCAAACATTTGGAATGAAGATCTCCAATCCTGCAGACTGACAGTGTAGCAATTTCTATTTCAATTATTTATTTAAATTTAATTTTAGAGAATGGAGAGAGAGAAAGAGAGAGAGAGAGAGAGAGAGAGATGGAGGAGCAGAAAGCATCAACTTCCATATATGCCTTGATCAGGCGATTCCAGTCTTTTTGTTTTATTAATTTTATAGTGTGGAGACAGGGAAGCAATTTTTTTTGTGAGAGACTGAGAGGGACAGATAGTGACAGACAGAAAGGGAGAGAGATGAGAACCATTAATTCTTTGTTGGGGCACCTTAGTTGTTTATTGATTGCTCTCTCATATGTGTCTTGACCAGGAGGCTCTAGCAGAGTGAGTGACCCCCTTACTCAAGGCAGCAGCAACCTTGAGCTTCAATCCAGTGACCATGGAATCATGTCTATGATTCCATGCTTAAGCATGCAACCCTGCACTCAAGCTGGTGAACCTGTGCTCAAGCCAGTAACCTTGGGGTTTTGAACATGGTTCCTCTGCATCCCAGTCCAATGCTCTATGCACTACACCACTGCCTGGTCAGGCACCATTCCCATTTTATAGATTAAAAAACAGGCACAGAGAAGTTGAGAATTTTGCCTTAGGTTGCAGAGCTTGTGAAGGCAGAGCTGAGATTCAAACCCACTATGGAATTATCTGGAGTCCATGTGGTGTACACCATGATGCTCACCCTTAAAGGGCAGTGAGGAGAAAGTGAGGGAGACCAGGTGCCCAGACTGAGCCAGGCACACAGACATGCACACAAACATGTTCCTCCCTGGCTTTCAGCTCTGATTCTACAGAAGTCAGAGGAAACCAGGACAGGAGCCAAGAGAAGCCAAGGAAGAAGGGTGGTGAGCCTACTAGGAGAGAAGGCTCCACTTCCTGGGAGTCAAGGAAATACTTTTCCCCGGTGAGTCTGTCTCAAATCCATATTCCTGGGTAGTAACCTAAGTAGATTGACTCCATACTTCCATGTTTCCAGGGGTTAAGATTCTGTGCTTGACAGCATGAGTTCTCTGTGGCTCTCCTGGAGCTCTGTGGTTTCAATGACAGGGGGAATGAGGTATGTGGGCTTCATAGTTTTATGGAGTTAAGATTTCCTAGAACAGGAGGACAAGAGACCATGGAGATTGGTGTTGACATTTCCATAGCACTAAAAAAACTGTGTCTTGTCATAAAAGTGAAAAACTTGTTTAACCAGTTACTTCTGTACTAATTAGTGTTGGGAGGGTAAGGGGTCAGTAGACTTGTTCTGAAGTCCCCTCAGAGCTAGGGTATGACCTGTGTCACAGCTGTAGCTGCAAATATGCAACTTAATGCTAATGACTCACTCACCCTCCTTGCAAACTGAGGGCTTCTCCCCTGTCATCTGGTGTCCATGGAAAACTAACTTCCGTGTAAAGCCTAACTCACACTCCCTGTAAACATAGGGCTTCTCCCCTGAGTGTGTTGTCTGGAGTGTGAGTTGACTTCAATAAAAAGCCTTGCTCACACTCCCTGCAAACATAGGGCTTCTCCCATGAGTGTGTCCTCTGGTCTATGAGGAGAGTTGGGCAGTGAAAATCCTCATTCACACTCCTTGAAAACAGAGCTTCTCCCCAGAGAGTGTCCTTTTGTGTCTGAGGAGAGTTGACTTCTTCTTTCTTTTTTACAGGGACAGAGAGTCAGATAGAGGGATAGATAGAGACAGACAGGAACAAAGAGAGATGAGAAGCATCAATCATCAGTTTTTTATTGCAACACCTTAGTTGTTCATTGATTGCTTTCTCATATGTGCCTTGACTGCGGGCCTTCAGCAGACCAAGTAACCACTTACTTGAGCCAGCAACATTCGGTCCAAGCTGGTGAGCTTTTTGCTCAATCCAGATGAGCCCTCATCCCAGTCCAACACTCTATCCACTGCACCACTGCCTGGTCAGGTGAGAGGTGACTTCTGTGTGAAGCCTCGCTCACACTCCTTGCAAACATAAGGCTTCTCCCCTGAGTGTGTTTTTTGGTGTCTGAGGAGATGTGACTTCTGTGAAAAGCCTTGCTTACACTCCCTGCAAACATAGGACTTCTCCCCTGAGTGTGTCCTTTGATGTTTGAGGAGAGTTGACTTCTGTATGAAGCCTCGCTCACACTCCCTGCAAACATAGGGCTTTTCCCCTGAGTGTGTCCTCTGGTGTATAAGGAGATATGACTTCCGTGTGAAGCCTCGCTCACACTCCCTGCAAACATAAGGCTTCTCCTCTGAGTGTGTTTTTTGGTGTCTGAGGAGATTTGACTTCTGGGAAAAGCCTTGCTCACACTTCCTGCAAACATAGGGCTTCTCCCCCGAGTGTGTCCTCTGATGTGTGAGGAGATTTGACTTTTGTGTGAAGCCTCGCTCACACTCCCTGCAAACATAAGGCTTCTCCCCTGAGTGTGCCCTTTGGTGTCTGAGGAGATGTGACTTAATTGAAAAGCCTCGCTTACACTCTCTGCAAACATAGGGCTTCTCCCCAGAGTGTGTCCTTTGATGTTTGAGGAGAGTTGACTTCTGTGCGAAGCCTCGCTCACACTCCCTGCAAACATAAGGCTTCTCCCCCGAGTGTGTCCTCTGATGTGTGAGGAGAGTTGACTTCTGCGTGAAGCCTCGCTCACATTCCCTGCAAACATAGGGCTTCTCCCCTGAGTGTGTCCTCTGGTGTCTAAGGAGACATGACTTCTGTGTGAAGCCTCGCTTACATTCCCTGCAAACATAGGGCTTCTCCCCTGAGTGTGTCCTCTGGTGTATAAGGAGACATGACTTCTGTGTGAAGCCTCGCTTACACTCTCTGCAAACATAGGGCTTCTCCCCAGAGTGTGTACTTTGGTGTCTGAAAAGATATGACTTCACTGAAAAGCCTCGCTTACACTCTCTGCAAACATAGGGCTTCTCCCCCAAGTGTGTCCTCTGATGTGTGAGGAGAGTTGACTTCTGTGTGAAGCCTCGCTCACACTCCCTGCAAACATAGGGCTTCTCTCCTGAGTGTGTCCTCTGGTGTCTGAGGAGAGTTGACTTCAGTGAAAAGCCTCGCTTACACTCCCTGCAAACATAGGGCTTCTCCCCTGAGTGTGTCCTCTGCTGTCTGAGGAGATGTGACCCATCATCAAAGCCTTGCCACACTCTCTATACTTGACAGGTACAATTCTCGAAATTCCTACTCTCATAGACAGTTTTTCTGTGTCCACTGAATTCACTTTCTGGCCTCTGCTGGGTGCTTCCTGCAGCATTCTCTCTTGCTCACTAGAGCTTCCCAAGTGTCCTTTGGAGTTTTAAAAAAGGCCCTTGAAATCCTCCTTGGACTGGTCCTTTTAAGCAAATGTTTGGACTTTCCTTTGTCCTTTTGACCTTCAGCTTTGTCATCCCAGCTGTGTGTATCAGTATGGTGCTGCTGCTGATTTGGATCCTCTGGGCAGGGATCCTCTGATTGGAGGTGTTTTCTTGCAGATGTTCCTGGGAGAATTTGAGAGGGGTGATTGCATCCCACATGTTGACTGAGGAATTTCTGACTGGAGAATGCCAAAGAGCAGGAGGGACATGGGTGTATCTTTGGCTGTGGTTCTGCTGAAAGAGAAAATTTTGGTCAGGACAGATGTTGACAAGGCTGCCTGAGTCATATGTTTTGTCTGCTATTAAGACCTGTCCCATCAGTCATTCTTATGGGGTTGACAGTGTAATCTCTGTCTCTCACAAAGTGTTTCTTTACAGTCTGTTTTCTCTTTTCATTTTTATGTACTGTATCTTCTTTAGAAATCCAGAAAGCCCATATCAAGGGTCCTTTGTACGCATTACCAGATGAGGGACTTTCAAGTAGCATCAGAGGCTGTTTCACCCCTTGTATGGGTGGAACAATGCTGACCTATCCTATATACATGTAGCTTTTAAAGCAGTTATTTAGAAAGACCACTGGCCCCAACTAGAAATTGCTTTCCTCATAGTTTTCCACAGATGATAAACTGAAAATATGCCTTCCTCAAACCTCACATCAAATATTCATACTTGATTTTATTCAGTGTCAGCCCATTTCATATACAATGTGAAGTCCTGTTTCAAAATATTTCCTCAATCATATTTTTAAAAAATTGATTGATTTTTAGAGAGGCAAAGAGAGGAGGAGGAGGATGGAGAGGAAGAATAGGAAGAGGAGGAGAAGAGAAAAGAAGAAGAAGAAGAAGAAGAAGAAGAAGAAGAAGAAGAAGAAGAAGAAGAAGAAGAAGAAAGAAGAAGAAGAAGAGAAGAGAGAGAGAGAGGGAGAGAGAGTAAGAGAGAGGCATTTATTCATTTTTCTACCTAGGCATGCAGTCACTGGTCTTTTCTTGTATGTGCCCTGACCCGGGCTCAACCTTGGTATTACAGGTTGGTGCTTAAGTGACTGAGCTAACCAGCCAGATCCCCTACCATACTTCTTACATACTTGACTCCTACTCCTATCCATTTTCAGCTAATCCATAATCTCTCACTTGGAGATGAAGTAATCTCTGAGAGGATTTCTCACTGAAGTGTATTTTTCAAAAATTAACAAAGAAAATCTTAGAGAATAAGCCACCCTGTGGTCTAGAACAGCACCACCATCCCACCTCACTCAGGAAGGTCCCATGCATCTCAGCGTGGATCACACCACTGCATTTCCAGGCTGCTGCACATCTCTCCGGCCTCTGCTCTTACCCTGTATGCTAGAGAGTGGTGGCCCTTAGAAAACAGGCTCTGGCCAGTTTTTCCAGTGAATAGAGTGTTGGCCTGGTATGTGGATGTCCCGGGTTTGATCCCCAGTCAGGACACACATGGAAATTGATGATCTGCTTATCTTTCCCTTCCTCTCCCTCTGCTCTCTCTCTTCCCCTCCCACAGCCAGTGGCTCAGTTGGTTCGATCATCAGCTTGATAGCTCAGTTGGTTCAAGTGTTGACCTCAGGTGTTGTGGATAGCTCAGCTAGTCTGAGCATGGACCTCAGACTGGGGTTGCTGGGTGGGTCCTGGTTGGGCACATGAAGGAATCTGTCTCTCCCTTCTCCTCTCACTTAAAAAAATTAAATCAAAAATAAAAAATATAAATATTTTTTCTAAGAATCAAAGGCATATGAAATGAATCCTTAATTTCTGAAGCATCTGATTCAAAATCTTACTGACTTTACAGTGTACCATGAAAATATCTAAGGTGAGTTATCTCTTCATTTTCATTTTGAAGAATGGTTGTGCCCACCTCTAGCTGCTGAGAGCTCTCTCTTCCACTTGCTGCCGCACTTGATGCCCAGATTCTGGCCAAACTCATCACCATACCAGACTAACAGCTCACAGTCTGGCCTGATGACCCGGCAGGTTCGATAGAAAATCTGCCTGCGATACTGAAAGGCCACCAGGTTCTGCTCTTCATCATCCGGGCACAGTTCACATACCTGGGATTGAGGCAGGTGAAAGAAAAGAAACCCAAAGGTGATGAGCTCCTACTGCCTCTCAGATCCATGTCCAGCTCTGCACCTGACACTCGGGCTCTGATGTCACCCACTCCCACAGTGCTCCTGGAGAACCTTTTGTTCAATGTCTCAGCCTGTCACAATGTCAAATGACTTCCTATCTCCAGGTCCTACTTACAATGCTCATCCTGCCTAATATCATTTCCAAAGCCAATTCCAGATGGAATCTCCACCCTGATTAGCCATAAAACCCACTGACCTCTAGCTTTTTCAAACTAACTCAGGTTCTGTTTTATATCACAGAACTTGCTACTTGATGTTGGACTCTATTTAGATTAGTTCACATCATTCAATATTCAGCCCAAGTCCATTTTTTTCTTTTTAATTTTTTTTTACATGGACAGAGAGAGAGAGAGAGAGAGAGAGTCAAAGAGAGGGATAGATAGGAACAAACAGACAGGAACGAAGAAAGATGAGAAGCATCAATCATCAGTTTTTCATTGCGACACCTTAGTTGTTCATTGATTGCATTCTCATATGTGCCTTGACTGCAGGCCTTCAACATACTGAGTAACCCCTTGCTTGAGCCAGCGACCTTGGGTCCAAACTGGTGAGCTTTTTGCTCAAGCCAGATGAGCCCGCACTCAAGCTGGCTACCTTGGGGTCTCCAACCTGGGTCTGCGGCATCCCAGTCTGATGCTCTATCCACTGTGCAACTGCCTGGTCAGGCGAAGTACATCTTTTCTTGAGAGGCCTTTCTCTATTCTCACATTTTATTTAGGTAGCATTTCATGCCTCACCCAGGTTTCCATAAAAACCAGGAGGTCTCCTCCTGCCCACTGAATTGAGAAGGAGGAAGGCAGACAGATTTTCACATGCACCTGACCGGGATCCATCTGGCATGCCCATCAAGGGGCGATGCTCAGCCCATCTGGGATGTTGCTTCATTCTAGCACCTGAGTCAGAGGCCATGAAGTCGTCCTCAGTGCCAGGGACAACTCTGCTCCAGTGGAGCCTTGGCTGTGGGAGGGGAAGAGAGAGATAGAGATAAAGGAGAGGGGGAAGGGCAGAGAAGCAGATGAGTGCTTTTCAGTGCCCTGGGTGGGAATTAAACCCTGGACTTCCATGGCCGGGACAGTGCTCTACCGCTGAGCCAACCGACCAGGACTTGGAGGTCTCTTTGTCTTAGCAAATTCATAAAGAACAATAATAGCTTATTCACATTCTGTAGCCTCTGATAAAAGAGCCCCTCAGGGAAGTGGCCAATGATCATTGCTCTGTGGGGTTCAGAACTCATTTCTAGTTAGAAGTGAGGCTGGGATAATTTGCTGCCCTCACAGTTCTAGGCTATCCATGGTTTAGGTAACCTAACACTCTGCACTTCTCAAAAAATAGGAAAATTATAGTTAAACATTTCTAAAATGTATTGTTTCACCATGTCTGCAATTAGTTCTTCATAAGAGGATGGGTTATATCAGAGGTCCCCAAACTTTTTACACAAGGGGCCAGTTCACTGTCCCTCAGTTATATAATCTGTTTAAGTAATGAATACCTTCCTCTAACATGGAATATATATTATAGTTAGGGCTTGCTTAAATAATGTTCATTAGATCAATTAAAGTGTAATTCAGGCCCTCAAAATTGTTTTCAGTGCCTAAATTTTGTCTAGGATAGAGATTTATATTTTGAGGACATAGCTATATTTTATCTTCTTATTTCCTCTATATACTTCTTGCTTTAAAAGAGCACTGAATGGAGAAAAAAGAAGAACAGAGGATTGAGGGAGACCACTGAGGGAGGCATGATGAGAAAGAAAGCTGTATGGGCCTGAGAGGGATGAGTGTTTTCGTGACTCCCAGAAACTTCTTGGCCTTACCTCATCCAGTTGGCCCAGGATTCATCCTTCCCATCCACATACTCATAGCAGTTTTTCCCTTTGGTGATCTGCGATTTAGGAAGAAAAAATAAAGGCTTTTTTTTTTTCCCCCGAAGCTGGAAACGGGGAGAGATAGTCAGACAGACTCCCACATGCGCCCGACCGGGATCCACCCAGCACGCCCACCAGGGGCGATGCTCTGCCCACCAGGGGGCGATGCTCTGCCCCTCCAGGGCGTCACTCTGCTGCAACCAGAGCCACTCTAGCGCCTGGGGCAGAGGCCAAGGAGCCATCCCCAGCGCCCGGGCCATCCTTGCTCCAATGGAGCCCTGGCTGCGGGAGGGGAAGAGAGAGACAGAGAGGAATGAGGTGGGGTGAAGCAAATGGGTGCTTCTCCCATGTGCCCTGGCCAGGAATCGAACCCGGGTCCCCTGCACACCAGGCCGATGCTCTACTGCTGAGCCAACCGGCCAGGGCCAAAATAAAGGCTTTTTTAGGATGATGAGTTAATAAAATTATTTTACTCTACTGTCAACAAAGCTCTTTCAGCTTGCATGCATTGCCACTAGTGACCACATGATATTTTTCTTACTCATCACATCTGTGTTGACCTGTCAACTCAAGGCTGGGAGGAGGCATTCTTTTGTGTCTGTACCACTTTGTTCCCACTTAACTTGTGATCCTCAACAGGAGCTCCATGGTCTGCAAAGTCCACTCCGTACCCAGAGCTAACCAGATTGTCTCCATCCATGTCCTAGTATGTAGAATGGCAGGTCCCACCAAGCCATGGGAGGGATGTGGGAATCCACAAGACAGGGGAAGAGGTAAATACTTCTCACCTGCCAGGAGTATCCATTGTTGACTGCCTCTTCATCTTCTGTGATCTGGCCCTCATAAGGTCCAAAGTGCAGACCCACTGGCAGAGCAGATGCCTCGTTCCACACTCCAAGCCCAGCCTCAGGGATGCCCGATGGTCTGATTCTTAACCCAGGGGGCAGAGTGAGGGCTGCGTGGTTTGGATGCCCCTCATCCACTGCACTGTATTTTACAAATGTAGGGGGCCCATGCACATCACAACTGTCAATGAAGAAGTTCTGACACTTCTCACAATCTGGGGATGAGAGCAACAGAGATTAGGGAAGGTGTAGTGCATGTTCCTGGACATATAGAGCTTCAGAGAGAGCACAGGCACTCACATCATTGAGCCTCACTTCTGTAATGTGGGTCCATGGGGAAGCTGAATGCTGTAAGGGCCAAATGATTAGATGACATTATTGTATGAAGAGTTAGCATGCTTTGTAGGGTCACTTACAGAGGTAGTCATTGTCCTGGGGCTCGCTGATCTCTTGGTACATGTGGCTATTTCTTTCTTGTAAGCTATACATCTTTACTTCAGTCTCCTTTCTCTTGAGTTCTAAGTTGGAGAAGAGTGAGTTTGGTGGAGTCTGGAGTGTTAGTCCCTATTTTGTCAGAAAACACACAAACTCCTGCCATCAAATTATCACCTGTCCTTCTATACACTCTGGTATTTTCCTTTGTCAACTATTGGCTCAGAGAGCCCCTATAATAGTAAGCCTCTACACTGACTACAGATGGTCAATTCAATTTTATTTTCTAGATCTTCTCATTTTGAGTTGTAACTTCTCAAATTTTAGTTATTCATAAGATATTTATTAAGGGCACAGTATATGTAAGGTATTTAGGAAAGGCCCGGGATACAACACCAACAGCATATGGTTGCTATTATCATAGATGTATTTATTGGACAACGTGTATGTGTCAGTTATTTTACATTGAATTTAAGCCCTAGCCAGTTGCTCAGTGGATACAGCTTTGGCCAGTGTATGTCCAGGGTTTGATTCCCATTGGGGTATATAAGAGAAGCAACCATCTCCTTCTCCACCCCTCCCTCTCCCCCTTCTCTCCTTCTTCCTTTCCTGCAGCCAGTGGCTCAATTGGTTTGAGCATTAGCCCTGGGCACTGAGGATGGCTCAGTTAGCTAGAGCACATCATCCTAAGGTGCTAAAAACCAGCTCAGTACTTGAGAATTGGGGTTGCCAGGTAGATCTTGGTAAGAGTGCATATGTGAGTCACCTCACTATCTCTCCTCATCTTACCTAAAAAATAAAGAAATACATACACAGATAAATTGAGTACTATCAAAGAATATATGCATGTATCTTCACCTTACACATTAGCATTCAAAAGCTCAGATAATTTGTAAGATTTGCCCAAAAGTCCAGTGCTAAATTCACTCTCAGCTTAGTAGAGCTTAAATCCAGGCCTATCCAAAGTCCACCCCATACACCTAGGCCATACTTATTAGCCTTTTTAGAGGACTCAGAGGAACTGGAATCTACAAATGATTTTTTCTTAACCAATTTTCATCTAGAGTGCTTTCTAGAGGGTCTTGCTTCTCCAGGATGGAGTGTGATGCTGAAGACTCAAGTTTTGAAACTCTGAGGCTGCCAGCTTCAGTGGGGGCTACTCAGGCTTTAGTGCAGCCAGCCTCACCAGCTTGAGCACAGGGTCGCTGGCTTGAGTGTGGGATCATAGTCATGACCCCATGGTTGCTGGCTCAAGTCCAAGGTATCAGGCTTGAGCAAGGGGTTATTCACTGTGCTGTAGCCGCCCAGTCAGGGCAAATATGAGAAAGCAATTGATGAACAACTAAGAAGCTGCAATGAAGAATTGATAGTTTACATCTCTCTCCCTTTTAGCCAGTCTGTCCCAGCCTGTCCCTCCCTCCCTATCTCTCAGTAAAATAAAAAAGAAAAAAAGTTGGCCATTTATGTCAAAAATATAATAAAGGTCACTTAACTGGACAGAAAGTCTATTTCTTTAATATAACACTTTCTCTTTTCTGTCTTTGTTGTGGACCATAAATTGCAAAAAGCCATTGTAGATTCGAGGCTTAGCAAAAGGCTACGTTCTCCCCCCCTCCATCTCCATATTTGGCTATGATGCTGAGTATTTGCACCCATTCTACTTGCTTCCTTGGGTTGCTGGAAGCAATATACATGCCCTTCCTCTGACTTTTTGTGTGTTTCAGATGTTGGTAGATTTCACTAATGTATCCTGTTTTTGCCTTGGGAGAGTTCCTGTCTTAGCCTTGGATGTGCAACTTTGTATCAAGGTCCTTGATTTGCATATGGCTATATAATAAAGCGAACTGGGGCTATGGGGAACTTGGATACTGCCAGGCATGTTGAAGAGTCCTCCTAGTCTTATCGTTTTTGTTTTGATAAGTGTGTTTCCTTAATTCCGCACTGTTATTAGGAGCCGCGCTGGTCCATGGCAAGTGGCGCCCGAACAGAAGACTTGAGTATGAGTACAAAGAAATTAAAACTGAAGGAAGGTGATGGAACTCCCCAAAGTGAAGTGTGCATAGTGAGTAAAGAAAGTTTTTGGGGAAAGTGTAGTCAGGAGTACAAGATTATGGGACAGATAGGGTCAAAAGTAAGGGACCTTTATGTAGAAATGTTTTCGTATGAAGACAAATTGTTGTCTGAAGAGTATCAGGGTGAGGTAGAAACAGAGGGGTGTGAATACAAGGATAACTTGGAGTCTGAGGATGACAGGGGGGATAAAAAATCCATGGTTATGGATGCCTTAGCCGCGGGGCTTTCGCTGCCCTCAACTCCTTCCTACATTCAACCCTCTGCTCCTCTATTCCCTTATTGGGCTGATTCCAAAGTCTATAGCTCAAAATCTGGGAAATCCCCTCTCCAACAATCTATAGACCAGGCTCAAAATGTAGGGGAAACCACAAATGATGGCTTTACCCATTTTCCTGTTGTAGAAAATCAGGATGGTACAGTGTAAGAACATGAACCTGTACCTTTTAGAACTCTGAAAGAGCTTAAACTGTCTTGTGTTCAGTATGGGCCTACTGCCCCTTTTTCACTTGGTTTATTAGATAATATTAGGGCAAAGGCTCTTCCCCAAATGGCTGGAAGGTGATTGCTTGTGCTTTTCTCTCTGGGGGTAATTATTTGCTATGGAAGTTGGACTTTCTTGAGAATGGAAAGGAGACTCAGGTATTAGGAAGATTGCAGCTTTTCCTGTCATGGTCTGATTTTCTTTAATGTTTTGACTGTGGTCTTCTGAATTATTATTTTGTTTCTTTCTTGTTCTTTGCCTGGAGGTTGAGGCAGGGGACCTGTGTTGGATCTGACTATAGAAAATATCTCAGCAGCTGCCGAGAGCAAATTTTCTCAGGGAGATTTTGTTTAGTCACATCCTTCAGTCCCTCTGTCTGAAAATGCCCTGACTAATATTTGGCAGGCATCTTTCTAATCTGGATGTGCTCTGACATCCTGGATTTCTCTCTGGTTTGTCTGGTTTGTCTAATTCTTGTCTCTGTTTAGTCTTTGTTTAATGTTGTCTAAAATGTGTCTGTTTTTAAGGCATGAATTAAGGTTTTTTTGCATGCAAAAATTGAAAATGCTGGCTCCAATATTTAGAAAAAATAAAATGTTTTTAGAACTTGTAAGGAGCGCTCATTTAAATTTAAATAGAATAGAATGTAGATCCTTAAGACTTACTCATTTGGTTAGTGCATTGTGAGGTATGTTCAGAGTTAGGAGCCAAATAGCAATTTAAATATTAGGATTAGTCAAAGTTACATGTTATACTTGTGTTTTTTGTATGTAAATTATCTTGTTATGTGTAAGGTTATACTCAGTTAGGCAAAACAAAGAAATTGAGCAAAATTAAGCAGGGCCCTAATAAGTCATTTCAGGAATTTGTCTCACGGCTAATTTAGGCAGTTAGAAGAATAGTATAAGGATGCTAATTCTGATTCTCAGGCCACGTCCTGCACAAGGGCCCCAAGAAAATCGGTGATTTGGCTCCTCTGATTTTTCCAATTGATTAAAAAAAAATAGGTCAGGAATGCCCTGAAATGGAACTAACAATACAAGGGTGTAAATTTAAAGGACTTTTAGATACTAGAGCTGATGTATCCGTTATTGCTAAGCCACATTGGCCTCCTTCCTGACCCACTCGTGCAGCAGCCACAGAATTACAAGGTATAGGGCCTATGTGCTCCCTGGATGGCCAGTTAATTTGTGGGGTAGAGATGTTTTGAAAAATATGGGAGCATTACTTGTCAGTCCTAATAATTTAATCAGCACTCAAATGCTTGATCAGGAATTTTTGCCCACTAAGGGACTAGGGAAATAACAGCAGGGAATTCTCACCCCCATAGAAGTGGCACCCAATACCAGAAGGTGTGGATTAGGATATCAAAATTTAGCATAGGGGCCTTGGTAGCTCCTGCTACCCCAGTTAGGCATTGTGCAGACCCAATTACTTGGAAATCAGATAATCCTGTATGGGTAAACCAATGGCCCCTTTCTCAGGAGAAATTTAGGAAAGCTGCTCAATTGGTACAAGAGCAGTTACAGCTTGGGCACATTGAACCTTCTAATAATCCATGGAATATGCCTGTATTTGTCATTAAAAATAAATCAGGAAACTGGAGGCTATTACAAGATTGGAGAGCAATAAATAAGACTGGAAATTATGGGTCCTCTCCAGCTAGACTCCCTTCTCCTGCTACCATTTCATGGAATTTTCACCTTGTAATTATTGACTTGAAGGATTGCTTTTTTCCTATTCCTTTAAACCTGCATGATTGCAAGTGTTTTGCATTCAGTGTTCCTTCATTTAATTTCTAGGCTCCAATGGAGCAATACCAGTGGAGAGTTTTCCTCAAGGTATGGCTAACAGTCCTACTTTGTGCCAAAAATACGTTTCTCAAGCTATTTCTCCAGTTCAAAGGCAGCACCCTAAGGCATACATAATTCATTATATGGATAATATTCTTATCGCTCATCCAGATAAAGACACTGTGTTAATCATTTTGCAACAACTAGAATATTCTTTGAAAGAATCAGGACTTTATATAGCTCCTAAAAAAGTACAGCAATCTTTACCTTTTTCTTATTTAGGACAAATTGTTGAGGGACAACAAATTCGTCCACAGAAAATAGAAATCAGGACAGATCATTTGCAAACTTTAAATAATTTCCAGAAACTGTTAGGAGACATTAACTGGCTTAGACCTTCCTTGAAATTAACTACTGGGGAACTGAAACCACTTTTTGATATTCTTAGAGGCTCCGCTAAACCAGCTTCTGCTCAGCTACTTACAGCTGTGGGACAGCAAGCTTTAAAGCTTGTAGAAAAAGCCTTGCAACAAGCACAACTAAAATGCATAAATTCCGAAGAATCAATTGCCTTACTAATTTGTCCCTCAAGTTACACTCCAATGGGACTATTGTGGCAAGCTTCAGGTCCTACTGAATAGATTCATTTGGCTGTTACTTCTAAAAAAGTTTTATCTTCGTATCTGGATCTTGTCACCTCCTTGATTATCAAGTTGTGTAGGCGACTCTTACAGCTTATAGGTTTTGAGCCTCAAATTTTTGTTGTTCCTTTTTCAAAGGATCAACAACAATGGCTCTGGGAAACTTTCACTAAATGGCAAATTGCTTTTACAAATTTTAGAGGCCAAATTGATTCTCACTACCCAACTAATAAAATAGTTCAATTTTCATTAATTACTACATTTGTATTTCCTAAAACAATTGTTAATGAGCCCATTCCTGAAGCACCTACAGTCTTTACTGATGGGTCTAGCTCAGGAATAGCAGGCTTAAAATCGATTGACAAATTTATACTAAAATAATTTGCCTTGAAATCAGCTCAAAGACTAGAATTACATGCCATTATCATGGCTTTTCAACATTTGCCATATTCCTCCTTTAATCTGTATACAGACAGCAAATATTTACTTATGGTTGTTTCCACTATAGAGACTGCTGTCTTAGGGACAACTGCTGATGAACTATTTCAGCAGTTTCTCCTTCTTCAAAGACTTGTATGTCAACATAGAGCTCCATGTTTTATAGGACATATTTGAGCTCACTCCATGCTCCCTGGAGCTTTAGCACAAGGGAATGCCCTTGTTGATCAAGCTACCCAAAAGAAAATTATTTGGAGCAATCATGACAGATCAAGCAATTCAGTCTCATACTATTCATCACCAGAACGCTGCAGCCCTACGTAAACAGTTTCAGCTTTCTCGGAAAGCAGCACAGACAGATTGGTAAATCCTGTCCAAGGTGTCCAATACTACAATCTGTCCCTTCATTTGAAGTTAACCCTCAAGGTCTCCCACCAGGACAACTTTGGCAAATGGATGTTACTCATAAACCTTCATTTGGCAAACAGTCCATTGTCCATGTTACAGTGGATACTTATTATGGATTTATGGTAGCCTCTGCTAGGACAGGAGAGGCTGCTAAGCATGTTATATAGCTCATTGTATGCATTTTCTATTATTGGACTTCTTGATGTGATTAAAACTCACAATGTTCCTGCATATGTAGCAAAAGCATTTACTGTATTTTGTCAAACCTTTCGAATTACGGGTATTTCTTACTATCTTTAAAGTCAAGATATTATTAAAGTGTTCCCAGCAAATATTTAAGGTCAATTTTAAAAATATAAAAGGGGAAGTCATATCCTGGAATTCCTGCAAATCCACCTTATCTTTTAAAAAATTTTTCTTTTGAATACTGATGAACAGGAGATGCCAAATTCTTTTCTCCTGCAAACTTCTACCCTCTTTTATTTGATCCATCTAATAACACTGTTTTGTCTTATTTCAAATGGCTCCAGATATATGGAAAAGGTTTATATAGGCAGATGGGGATCCTCAAACCCCTCAATGAGATCTTCTGAGCATGTCTTTTAAGGTACCAAGAGGCAGAAAAAGCCCAAAAGAGATCAGATGAAATACTAGCTCTTGGGATACACCCTCAAAAGGCTCCAATTCCCAGTGGGGTCTAATAGGACTCCATCAGGGCCCTGCTTCAATAGTGGAAAGGATGGTCATTTAAGCCAAAACTTACCATGTGTGCTGTGGATGGTTTTTCCAGTCTACTTGGGTCACAAAATGGTTTTTCCAGTCTACCTTCCTCACAAAAATGCCTTTGCTGTGAGGAAGAAGGGACACTGGAAGGTAGGCTTCCCCCTCGCTCCTCTAAGGGAGGGTTCAGTCTCTTCCAGCCCTGTTCCAGCCACCGGTGACCTAACCTTGCCCAGAATGCTGGAATTTGCCACTGAAGGCTGAAGGTGCCCAGTGCCGTTGGCCCCATCTACGACACTGTGGATGAGCCTAGGGTATTTCTTCCAAGTAGCAGGTAAACTGATCTCAATTACACAAGGGCCACTTAACTATGTCTTGCCTGAATATTCAGGTTTTTTATTCTTCCCTCGAAGATCTCTGTTGTGGGTGTTGATAGTCCTATTTTCTGCTGCTTTGTTTAATATATAGCAAGGGTCCCCAAACTTTTTTCACAGGGGGCCAGTTCACTGTTCCTCAGACAGTTGGAGGGCCAGACTATAAAAAAACTATGAACAAATCCCTATGCACACTGCACATATCTTATTTTAAAGTAAAAAAACAAAACGGGAACAAATACAATATTTAAAATAAAGAACAAGTAAATTTAAATCAACAAACTGACTAGTATTTCAATGGGAACTATGGGCCTGCTTTTGGCTAATGAGGTGGTCAATGTCGGTTCCATATTTGTCACTGCTAGCCATAACAACTGATATGACATGCTTCCGGAGCTGTGACACGTACGTCCCGTGTCACCAGAAGTAGTACTGTACATGAGCGATGCCGCGCTTTGCGGTGCCGCCATATACAGTACTCTCACTGACCACCAATGAAAGAGGTGCCCCTTCTGGAAGTGCGGTGGGGGCCGGATAAATGGACTCAGGGGGCCGCATGTGGCCCGCAGGCCGTAGTTTGGGGACCCCTGATATATAGTGTTTCCTTTATTCCTCCTGCCTCAATGCCCCACCCATATTTTAGGCTGGGACCTACTCCTAATTTAGAGCTCCTTTTTTCCTTTTTTGCCAACATACAAATTTACCTCTGCCACCCAGCTTGGTGTATCCCAAGGTTCTCCTCACCACCCCACGGCTGTAAAGCTCCAGTATAAGGCCCCTTGGGTTCATCTTTCCAGTTTAAAGAAAATGGAAGCTCTGTCTTCATGTGTGCTGTGGATGGTTTTTCCAGTCTACCTGGGTCATCACCAGCTAGAAGCAGCGGTTATTGGGACTTTGATGCTAGCTGCAGAGTGTAGAAGTGTGACAGCAATTCCAGTGCCATGTGGACTTCTGGATGTGTTTCCTGGACTCCTGCTCCTGTGACAGCTTTTGATAGACTGAACTGGGGTTGGGTTGCATTTGCGGAAATTTGGAATGGTGTTGGTGCCAACTTGGACTTGGTGAACATGTTAAGGACACTGCTCTTTTATGGATTCTTGTTGTATTGGCCAAGAGTTTGCTTAAAGGCTTTAATCACTGTAATGTTTTAGAATATTTGGGTATCTTGTTAGTATTGGCTATACTAATTTTGTGTTTGTTCTGTATTTTTTCAGTCTGCCTCCAAATTATAATCTGGAAAACTAGGAAATCAGATGAGTGCAAATCTCAGCACACAAATTAAAAATAAAAAAGAAAAGGGGGATATGTTGTGGACTGTAAATGGCAAAAAGTCATTGTAGATTTGAGGCTTAGCACAGGGCTGAGTTCTCCCCCCTCCATCTCCATATTAGGCTGTGATGCTGAGTATTTGCACCCACTCTACTTGCTTCCTTGGGTTGCTGGAAGCAATATACATGCCCTTCCTCTGACTTTTTGTTTGTTTCAGATGTTGGTAGATTTCATTAATGTATCCTGTTTTTGCCTTGGGAGAATTCCTGTGTTAGCCTTCGATGTGCAACTTTGTATCAAGGTCCTTGATTTGCACATGGCTATATAATAAAGCAAACTGGGGCTATGGGGCACTCAGATACTGCCAGGCATGTTGAAGAGTCCTCCTAGTCCCATTGTTTTTGTTTTGATAAGTGTGTTTCCTTAATTCCGCACCATTATTAGGAGCCACTCTGGTTCATGGCATGTCTTTTAAAAAAATTTTTTTAAATTTGACTGACTTGCAGTGGCACAGTAGATAAAGCAGTGACCTGGACACTGAGGTCACCAGTTCGTAACCCCAGGCTTGCCTTGTCAAGGTACATCCAAAAAGCAACTATTACAAGTTGATGCTTCCTACTCTTGTCTGCCTCCACCTTCTCTAATTTATTGATTTTAGAGAGATAGGAGGGAAGAGAGTGAGAGAGAAACACTGATTTGCTGTTCCACTTATTTATGCATTTAGTGTTTGATTATACTTTCTTTATTCATTTTTTTTTTTTTTTTTTTTTTTTAGCTAGAGACAGACAGGAAGGGAGAGGGATGAGAAGCATCAACTTACAGCTGCAGCACCTTGTTTGTTCATTGATTGCTTTCACATAGGTGCCTTGACCAGGGGAATCTAGCTCAGTCAGTAACCTCTTGCTCAAACCAGCAACCTTGGGCTCATGCCAGCAACCTTGTGCTTCAAGCCAGTGACTATGGGGTCACGTCTACAATTTCATGCTCAAGCCAGCGACCCCACACTCAAGCCTGTGAACCCCCTCAAGCCTGCAACCTTGAGGTTTGGAACCTGAGTCCTCATCGTCCCAGGTTGATGCTCTATCCTCTGTGCTACCACCTGGTCAGGCTTCAATGGTTGATTCCTCTATGGGCCCTGACTGGACATCAAACACACAACTTGGTGTATGAGGACGACTCTCTAATGAATTATGCAACTTGGCCAGGGCTCCTTTCTGTCTTCTTGTTTCAGAGTGGCCTTGTCCAGTCTAATGGTACAGTGACCACCTTGCCCCCTTTCCTTCTTATCCCTTCACCTTTACACATTTGGCCATCCTTGCCCTTCCTTAATCATCAGAGTCTGGTCAGCACCAAACAGTCTTGGGAACACAACCTCAGGTCTGTGTACCACAGAAAACATTTGGCTCAAGTTAGAGATCACATCTGGACTTCAGCTGTGTTTCAGTGCTAGACCCATGAAAGCGAAAGGACCTTGCTGACCACATCCTCATAAAACCAGACACACTGAAGAGATGGCTGACACAGGGCCTGAAACAATGGTCCCTACCCTGGCCCACAACCCCAGCTGCCTTAATCACGACTAATTTTTTCCTGTCTGCAATGAGGCCAGGGCTGCCAGACAGTGCTGTCCTGGAGCACTCCTCACCCGCCAGACCTTTCTCCTTCCTCCTTTTGTGATGACAAGTGCTCTGAATGAGTTATTTCTTAAGTGGTTTTATACTTTTATACATTCCTGTTCATGAACACATCTATAAATATGTGTAATTATTTACACATGGAAGCAGTGTATCAAATCGCCCCTTACTGCACATTGCACTGTTTGCATCTCACTTGATTGCTAAACGCAAGCTCTGTCCCTGGTTAGCTGTTGAGAGGCTGGGGACCTGACCCCGGGTCAGTTTCAAATGGGCAGCGCGTGCCTGCGACCCCTCACCTCGCTGCCTTTGAGTCCATTCTTCATGCGAATCCTCACTGTCCTCCGCCGGGGGTCTGGTGGCCTGCTGGCGGTGAACCATGAAAGCGGGCCTAGGGGCTCTGAGGC
The DNA here is from genome assembly GCF_036850995.1 of Saccopteryx leptura. Lineage (NCBI taxonomy): Eukaryota > Metazoa > Chordata > Mammalia > Chiroptera > Emballonuridae > Saccopteryx > Saccopteryx leptura. The sequence continues at coordinate 392,529,932 of NC_089503.1, forward strand.
CTGGGGAGAAACAAAATTGTGGTCTCCAAAGCAAAGCTCTTGAAAAAGTAGCCCCGAAACTCGCTGCCCCCTGTGCTGCCCCACGATTCCCGCACCCCCATCCCGCCCCGTCACCTTTGCGCAGCAGCGCGTCCTGGTTCCTCTCCACTTTGGGGCAGCGCGCCTTCTCCCAGTCGCCCGTGGCGGCCACCCCTCCCGAGAGAAGTAGGCGTGGATGTCCCCGAAAATGTCCGGTGCCTGAGGGAAGACGCGGCCTCGTGACCCCTCCCACCGGCTGGCGGAACCGCCCCTCGCCCTGTTGGATCCGAGCTGCTCCCAGTCCAACCCCCCTCCCTGCCCCCCTCACCTGCGGCGCTGCTTCCGCCGCCCTGCAGGCTCCCGTCCACGTCTTTGTTCCCGCCACCCGGCACGCCCAGCCCCTTTGTGCCTGTGCGGGAGACGACGCTGAGGCTGACTGCTTGTCTTTCCGAGCGCATTTTCGCATGTGCGTGGGCACTCGCGGTGGGGTATCCCTGAAAGGAGACACAAGGGACCAGCCCCAGGGACGCTAGGACAGGCCAAGGCAGGGACTCCAGCCAAGCCAGGGGCCCCCTTGCTCAAAACAGCGACTTGGGCTTTAATCCACCGACCTTTGGGCTCAACCAGTGACCATGGGGTCATGTCCATGATCCCGCGCTCAAGCCTGTGAGGCCGTGCGGAAGCTGGATGAGCTTATTACATTTTCTCGTTGTTCAAGCGCTCTCTTGAGTTCCTCTATTCTACTCTCAAGTTTATCAAACATTGTGATGACTGTTTGCTTTGAATTCTTTATCTGTCCAGTTACCCATGTTCATTTCATTAGGATATTTCTCTGGAGTTTTTTCTTGTTCCTTCATTTGGGGTATATTCTTCTGTCTCCCCATTTTCTTTGTCGGTTTTTGTTCGAGTTGAATGGAAGTAGTCATCTCGCCCAGTCTTGAACATGTTGTCTTTGTTACATTGTGTGTTGAATAGTTTCAGCCTGAGGGTTGTCGGGTTGTCATTGGGGGGAGGTGCATGAGTTCCTGTCCTGTCACCTGGCCTGAAAAAGTGGGTTCTGAATGGGCCACCTGGGGTGTGTGAGCTTCCTTGCCTTTTAATCTGGGCAGGGCTGCCTGGTGTAAAAGGGGCTGCATGGTGTGTGCTTTGCATGTCCTGTTTTAATTATCTGTTGGCAGAACACAGTCTGCTGTGGGTTACTTGATTTTTTTTCTTGTATCTCACCCCCCATTAGATTCACCCTTTGTCCTGGTGGGGTAGCCTGGGTGCACACATAACCTTAATTTGTTCATTCTTCACCTTCTCGGGGCTTGGCAGCCCTGTGCACATGCACAGCATTGCCCCCCTCACTGCACACTGGACTGCAGGGTTTTGCTAGCTTTGTGCTTTCTTTGGGTAGAGCAGCCTGACCAGTGCGAGCAGCAGCACCCCCCAATCTCTGAACTTTCCCTGATCAGACAGTCCAGTGTGCAGACCATAACCCATTTGCTGGCTCCCCATTTTCCAAGATGGGAATGCCAGTAGTGACCCACTATCTCTGCACTTTCTCTGGGTCAAATATTCTCGCAGCTGGTACCAGAGTGTTTTGCTAGCTAGGCACTCTCTCTAGGTGGGCGAGCCTCAGATGCACATGCAGCTCAGTGGGTGAAGTGTCACCCTGCCATACCTACCTGCTGGGTCTATATCTGGGAAGAGGACCTCTTTTTACACAAGCTCTGCTGCCCTCATTATTCTGTTGTATTTAGCTCCAGGAGAGGTGGCTGGGGATGTGCTGCAGCGCCTTGAGGGTGGCCATAGAGCCTGGATGGAGCTACTGTCTTCTATCCACATGTCTGGGAGGTGTAAACAGTGGTGCTCACTATTCTATTGGGTCTTGAGTAGATCCTTCACCTCCTGCAGAGCTCTCATGGTTCCTCAGCCTTCTCTATGCATTCTCTCTCTCTCTCTCTCTCTTTTTTCTCTCTCTAGCTTGTTGTGCAGAAGCTGTTTAATTGTTTCTCAGTTGTCTTTCAGGAGGAATTGTTCTAAGTAAAGGGGTACATTGGATGGGTTTCGGGAGGGTGCAAGCTCAGCGTCCACTTGTGCCATCATCTTTGACCCACTGGAGAGTTCTTAAATAAAGTCTGATATTGGCTGCAGCTACAGGCTTATGCTTTGATATGCTCTTAATCTTCATATTCAATTGTCTATACAGTTCTCGAGACATTGGTTTTCTCTCTGACTTCAATTAGTTGTTGGATTCAAGAGGAGTAGTTTATTTTCACCTTGTTTAGCTTTTTTCTCCTGTGAGAATGAGGAGCCACTGAGCCATTTCACCCACAGGTGTTATAAAGTACCAAAGGCTACAGAATTAATATTAATATTTTAGGAGGCTTGGTGAACATTTTATTAATTTGGGTTAAGAGAAATTGTGAGAATAGTCTCTGTGCTGTGTGATTAGCATAACTAGGATGGCTCTTGCCATTGTATTATAAATGAAAAAAGAAGGAAGCATAGATTCCCTGACATTCCACCACACCTGTGGGGAAAGAAGTGAATGGCTAGCCAGGTGCAGGAAGGGAAAAGCCAAAATAAACCTTTTCTTATAGCAATGAGCCATTTGTGGGCATTTGTCCCCACGGAAACTACCTCTCTTATGTAAATGCATGTGGTTAATACGTCTGACTCTGGACAGAGAGATGGCGGATGAACACTAGAAAATATAGGAAGGCCTTTTAATATGTAAAGAAATATCTTTCTACCATTGTGTTGACTTGTAAATTTTGTTCTCTCCAAAATAGTGTATGGTTTGCAAATTGAACGTGGTCCTATCATGTCAAAGGACATATGACTATAACCAATAGCGGTAAGGGGCTCCTAATTGCAATTTTTGCTTCTGTACTTCCCACTTACAAAACTATAAAAACTAAGTAGAACAAAGGGCCGGCGCGCTCTCCGTCAGATTTCTGTCGGAGTTCCTGCCGCTTGGCCAAGCTAGACAATAAAGCTTTAATGTGTAAACGACGGACCTTGCTTCTGTCTTCCATAATTCGGGTCCCTCCAAATTTGGATTAACAAGAATGGGCAAGATAACTGCCGAGCTTCTTACTTGTAGGACCATAAACCAGAAGTCTTGCATTAGTCACTTTTTATCTCTTGGCTTGTTATTCCCTATTTGTAAAATAAAGTGATCAGATCACTCCATGGTGCCTAAACTCTCCTTTAGCTCCAGCATTCTGTTCATTCCATGAGCACCAAGTTGCGTGAATGATGGTGCCAATTTGTGATATTTGTTACCATTCTACAGGTAGACCTGCAGGTGGACAAAGAGAGGCACATTATTTTTGAGTCCTAACTTGATTATGTTTATCAAATCCAGGAAGTTCAGGAGCCCAAGAAATTCAACATTGTGGAGACAATAAGTTCTATGTATTCTTTAATGCTCTAAAAATATTTTCTGAATGCTTCGTAAATCCTGAAAACTTTTATTGTAAACTTGGGATCTGAGAGAATGTGAATGTGTATAATTGTGATGAATTTCTGTCTCTTTCATCCCTATTTTTTCTCTCTAGCTATGATTTGTTTTTCTCTTTTTTTCTTCCTCTCTTCCTCTTTCCCTCCCTGGATTTCTCTATCACCCTTCTTTTCATCTTGTTTTCCTTCTTTCCTTCCTGCCGTGCTCATAAAGTGCCCATCATATACCAGGCACTGTGCTAGGAACTCATATTCCTGCAGTCAGTGACTTCCCATTCTACTATTTTTACTTCTGTCTTCTTAACTTTTTTAATTAAAATCTTCTTAATTTATTGTAAAATATGATGTGCTTTGATTTGATAAGTATATTGAATTTTAACAGCCTTTTTATTATAAAAAATGTATTCTTATTGCAGAAATGCTAGAAAAAATTATAAGAAAAACAAAACAACAAATTTCCCATACAGAGATTGTAAGGTCGGTGGATAATGGGGGAAGGTCACGTGGGGAACCCAGACCAGTGAACTTTGGCTGGTGAGGAGCCACTGAGCCATTTCACCTGCAGATGTTGTAAAGTACCAAAAGGCTACAGAATTAATATTAATATTTTAGGAGGCTTGGAGAACATTTTATTAATTTGGGTTAAGGTGTGCAGAGAAATTGTGAGAATAGTCTCTGTACTGTGTGATTAGCATAACCAGGATGGCTCTTGCCATTGTATTGTAAATGAAAACGGAAGGAAAGCATAGATTCCCTGACATTCCACCACACCTGTGGGGAAAGGAGTGAATGGCTAGCCAGGTGCAGGAAGGCAAAAGCCAAAATAAACCTTTTCTTATAACTATGAGCCATTTGCGGGCATTTGTCCCCACGGAAACTACCTCTCTTATGTAAATGCATGTGGTTAATACGTCTGACTCTGGACAGAGAGATGGCGGATGAACACTAGAAAATATAGGAAGGCCTTTTAATATGTAAAGAGATATCTTTCTACCATTGTGTTGACTTGTAAATTTTGTTTTCTCCAAAATGATGTATGGTTTGCAAATTGAACGTGGTCCTATCATGTTAAAGGACATATGACTATAACCAATAGCGGTAAGGGGCTCCTAATTGCAATTTTTGCTTCTGTACTTCCCACTTACAAAACTATAAAAACTAAGTAGAACAAAGGGCCAGCGCGCTCTCCGTCAGATTTCTGTCAGAGTTCCCGCCGCTTGGCCAAGCTAGACAATAAAGCTTTAATGTGTAAACGACAGACCTTGCTCCTGTCTTCCATATTTCGGGTCCCTCCGAATTTGGATTAACAGCTGGGACCACCCACAACCAAGCGTGTGAAAAGAAACTTCCCAGGAGTCCTCTAGAAAAATGTGACCATCTGCCAGCCAGTGAGAGTTCACCATGTCATATTAGCTTGACCACCCTAGGGACTATTTAAATATATCTCACAGGGGTTCACCCCTTGTGACTTCTCTGGTCTCCATCTTTCCTCTGGGCCAGAAAACCTTGTTGGGCATGATGTGTGCTCTGTACTCAATAAAGCCTTTTGTTATTCCACACTTTGTGGCTCTGGCCCCTTCCTTCCTTCTGGGTAGGGGGGAATACCTTACAGAGATATTTACTGTTAATATTGTGGCATTTTCTTCCCACGTTCTCTGTGTACCTATTATATTTCTCTATATGTACCCAGGTAGATTGGGTGTGTATACATCTGTGTGCATAGATGTTCATTGCAGATGAGCATATTTCTCTGTGTCCACAGTGTCTGTCATTTGTGTATATCTGTGTATGTATGCAAATGAGTATTTATTCACTCATTCAATAAACACTTACTGTATTTCTATTATGTGCCAGGCACTGTGCTCGACACTGGTTGCCTATAGTGAAGGAGACAGACTCACTTTCTGTCTTTATAAAAACTACTCTGTCATGGGGTAGACAGAGGGAAAGAAAAATATACATAAATAAAATAATTATAAGTTGTGACAAGCACTTTATTTGGTAGTGCAATGTCTTTGGTCCCAGTTTTTCTTGATTGTGGTGAGGTCCAGTATCTCAGCTTCTCAGAAGGCAGAGCTGAGGCCTAAGTCTTGGTCCTTTAGCAATGCATGTTCTCAGTTATAAAACTGAGAAAATTTACAAGTGAGGAAACAAGGACCCTGAAGGTGTTCTGTGACCAAAAGAACTTAGCTTGTAAGTGGTGACCCAGGCTCAGGTAAATTCTGGATGCCCAGAGCTTAGCAGGTCTCTCAGTCTGGAGTGCAGCCACAGCACAAGAAAAAGTGCATGTTAGGAAAGGGGCCACTTAGTGCTAAACAATTAGAAATAGTGTTTATGCCCCTGACTGTTAAGAGCAAAGAAAAGACTTCTGGTGTTGTCACCACAGCAGACTAGATTTTTATTTTATTTTTTAATTATCTCAGCTTTTCTCTAGTACTTTTTTTCCCCCCAAAAGACAATGACTTGCTCTCACCAGAGAGTTCAGTAGGTTAGAGTATCACACCCATACACTAATGTCATAGGTTTGGTCCTGGGTCAAGGCACATACAGAAACAGATTGATGTTTCTGACTATCTGTCTGTCTGTCTCCCCCTTGCTCTCTCTAACATTAATTATTAAAGTTAAAAAAAAAAAAGAAAAAATGACAATGGCTTTTTTGTTGTTGTTGCAGCTTAAATAGTATAGAGGAATGAATTATGTTTTTCAAAATTTCACCCCAAAAGGAAAAAAAAACTGGTAAGGTTTTAAAGTACCATATTTCCCCATGTATAAGATGCCTCCATGTATAAGACACACCTTAATTTGGGGGTTCAAAATTTCAGAAAATGATAACAAATGCAAATAAGCAGAAAATGCAAGTAATGAAACTACAACCACTGTATAAGACGCACCCAGTTTTCAGACCCCAAATTTTTCAAAAAAATGGTGCATCATATACTTGGGAAAATATGGTAATATTTAAGAGGATAATGAAATAGTTAAAACAAGAATTTCCAGTTTCTAGAATTTATCTTTTTCTCATTACAAAGCTGACATTTTCCACTGAGGTCCAAACTAAATATATACCTCAAAATACTTAGAGCTTGAAAGCAAAGTTTTTTAAAGTAAATTTTAAAAATTTTAGGTTTTATGTTCCCTGACATAAAAATGCAGCTGATATTAAAGTCACCACAAAACAAGTAATGGACATAGAATAACTTGACAAGATTCTGGGGGAACTGAAATATTTCACTAAATAGTTTTAAGATTCAAGTCCTATAAACAAACTGATACAACATCTAGACCAGTAATTTTAACCTAAGGAGCCAGTGATCTAGATATTAACTTATAGTTACTTAATTGTACAAAAATATTTTCTTATTGACTATCAAAGGAAATATTATATACAATGAGTTTTTTATTTTTAAGTGAGAGAGACAGACAGAAAGATGAGAAGCACCAATTCTTTGTTGTGGCACCTTAGTTGATCAATGATTGCTTTCTCATGTGTGCCTTGACCTGGGGGTTACAGCCATGCCAGAGACCCCTTGCTCAAGCCAGAGGCCATGACCTGACCCCACGCTCAAGCCAGTGACCCAACACTCAAGCTGGTGAACCAGCACTCAAGCTGGTGACCTTGGAGTTTCGAAACTGGGTTCTCAGCATCCCAAGCCTATGCTCTATACACTGCACCACTGCCTGGTCAGGCTACAATGAGTTTTTCTAAAAACTCATTTTTGGGGGAGGAAGGGGAAATATTTTCAAAAAGAACATGACTAACTATCAAGTTAGTTAAGAGGATGTGTAAGGTTTAACTTATTCAGGGTGTCAAATCATAAGAATAGTATGTGTTGATGCTTTAACATGCTAAGTACAGTCTCAAAATCAACATTATTTTCTTCATTTAAAAATTAAAATAAAGTCTACATTTATTTTATTTACATACTTAGAAGTAGTTTACTAAGTTGTAAAATAGTCACTGTGAAATGAAATAATCATATATATGAAAGCACTTTAATGGTTTGCCTTTTATGAAGATAAGGTATTACAGCTTAAAGCATTAGGGAGAATAAATTTTGGTACTTATGATTTCAAAAATGGCTGAAGCTAGTGTTACCCTTTTTTTTTAGTTTATTGTTTGAAAGTGATGATATTCAATTATAATTTTAAGGGAGAAATATATCATTTTAAAATAGTTCATCCTAACATTTGTTACTAGGTATTTTATTTATATATACAGTCTGTTTATTCCATGTGGAATTCAATCGTAACCAAGTGTCTAAAACCAGCTGGTTTTATGTCTAACACTTACAAAGATGAAACAACAGCATTTATTAAAGTAAAAACAGCTATTATCAGCTAGCATATCTAAGCAGTTAGCATTTTTGACTTTCTTCTAAAATTCATGGATTTGCTTGGCCAGGTGGTGGCACAGTAGATAGAACATTGGACTGGGATGTAGAAGACCCAGGTTCAAGACCCCAAGGTCACCAGCTTGAGTGCGGGCTCATCTGCTTTGAGCAAATCTCACCAGCTTGGACCCAAGGTCGCTGGCTCGAGCAAGAGGTTACTCGGTCTGCTGAAGGCCACGGTCAAGGCACATATGAGAAAGCAATCAATGAACAACTAAGGTGTTGCAATGAAAAACTAATGACTGATGCTTCTCATCTCTCTCTGTTCCTGTCTGTCTGTCCCTCTCTCTGACTCTCTGTCTCTGTAAAGAATAAATAAATAAACAAATAAATAAATAAATAAATAAAATTGATGAATTCAGGTCCAACGCAAAGAGTAAAAGTCTGAGTGTAGGTAAAGTGTACGTAATACAGGGAGACAGCAAAGTTTTCCTAAGTCTACAAATGCCAGTTAGTCTCAGAATGAATGTAAAAGTGTTAAGAGAAGAAAGAGTTGAGGTGGTGTGTAAGCTTCTCTGGTTCATTTTAGAAGAGAGAATTAAAATACTTTTTATTTCACTTTTAAAAATCATCCAATCTAAAAGGAATGCCTAGAATCTTCAAAAAAGCAACTTTATGCTCTCATTCCATTACCTGAAATAAGTAGACTATGTGCTTAATTCTACCCTGCTACCTTCTACTATCATGACCCCATTAAAAACAGACTGGCCTGTTCACTTGGGTTAATAGTCTTTGCTATGTGGGTTTATAAAGACAGATGAATCACCTGACAGGGACGTTCTGGCTAGCAGGCATTCAAAACACCTCCACTATGTGGAATTTTATATTAAAAATTACTGTTCCTACTATTATTCTTATAATAAGTAAAAGTATTTAATACATTAAATACTGTTACAAAGGAAAGCTTACTTGTTCCCCATATTTTTCTTAAAAATAGTCTGAGTAAAAAATATATCTATATATAAAATATAGACATTATATAAATATATTATATATAAAATACATGATAAATATTTTAAAATACCCAGCAGCCTAAAAAAAAATTTGCCCTACCACCAGGAGGTGAAAAACACAATCTGAATCTGACCAAGCTCTAGACTAGGGGTCTCCAAACTTTTTACACAAGGGGCCCAGTTCACTGTCCCTCAGACCATTGGAGGGCCGGACTATAAAAAAAAAACTATGAACAAATCCCTATGCACACTGCACATATCTTATTTTAAAGTAAAAACAAACAAAACGAGAACAAATACAATATTTAAAATAAAGAACAAGTAAATTTAAATCAACAAACTGACCAGTATTTAAATGGGAACTATGCTCCTCTCACTGATCACCAATGAAAGAGGTGCCCCTTCCAGAAGTGCGGCAAGGGCCGGATAAATGGCCTCAGGGGGCCGTAGTTTGGGGACCCCTGCTCTAGACACAACTTAGAGGATTCCAGTTGACAGGAAATGCAGAGCAGAGGGCCAAGGTGAACTACACTGTGGAGATACAACTGGCAATATCTGGACTGGGGGAGCCCCAGCCGTGCTGTCCAACAGCTGTCTGTGGTGATGAAAACGTTCCATAGCCTGTGCCAATACCGTCACCACAGCACAGGTGGCTTCTGAGCACTAGACATGTGACCAGTGCACCTGGGAATGGGAACTTTTAAATTGCATCAAATTTTAATTAATTTTAACTTAAATATCCATTGTGGCTAGTGATGATCTTAGTGGACACACAGCTCTGGACCAGGGGTCGGAAGACTAGGCCTGGTGAGCTAAGAATGATTCTTACACTTTTATAATATAAGTAATAATAAAATTAAACAGAAACCACAAAGTTATCCAGAAAGCCTAAAAGAAACCCACATTGTTGGTCCACAAAACTTAAAATACATATTTTCTGGCCCATTAACAGAAAAAGTATGCTGCCCGCTGTTCTAGACTGTGGGTCAAATAACCCAGCTTCTTTAACAAACAAATTGCTGTGGGAAAGAGAAAGAGGAGGGAAAATGTATAGATTAAAAGAGCCTCAAAAAGTGACATTTGTGAGACAAGTTGAAATCTGAATAGTGACTAGATATGTGATGACAAGGAACTACTAACTTTTAGATGTGATAATGACATTATGGCTTCTATTTTTAGGAAGAGCCATGTTTATTATCTTTTTTACATTATACTGCATACATTATGCTGCAATGTTGTAGACATACAAGCAGATGTTTACAGGTGAAATGATGTCTAGGAGTTGCTTCAGAATAACATGGAGCGAGTGGAAGAAGTGTGAGTGGAGCAGAATTCACCATGGGCTGTGGAGCAGATTTATCACACTGTTCTGTTTGCTTCAGTGTATGTTCGAAATTCTCTATGATAAAACACTAAATATACAAGAAACATAGAAACCCACAAAATTAGTTTTTGCAATGAAGAGGTGGGGTGAGAGGAGGACAGAGGTGGTCATGAAAGTAGCATCAGTCTTTTTTTTTTACAGAGGCAGAGATAGACAGGGACAGACAGACAGGAACGGAGAGAGATGAGAAGCATCAATCATCAGTTTCTCGTTGCGCGTTGCAACTTCTTAGTTGTTCATTGATTGCTTTCTCATATGTGCCTTGACCAAGGTCATTCAGCAGACCGAGTAACCCCCTGCTGGAGCCAGCGACCTTGGGTCTAAGCTGGAGCTCTTTGCTCAAGCCAGATGAGCCCGCGCTCAAGCTGGCGACCTCGGGGGTCTCGAACCTGGGTCCTTCCGCATCCCAGTCCGACGCTCTATCCACTGCGCCACCACCTGGTCAGGCAGTAGCATCAGTCTTAATAGAGTACTTGCCTATCGTGATTTGGCCACAGACTTTAATAAAGTGCTGGATGTAGCTAATCCAAAAAACAATGTAATAATTACAGCAGCTGATATTATGCAGTTAATATGTCAGGCACATGTTCTTAGGTACTCATTCTGTGTTCACTTGTTTAATTTTCACAACAATGCTATGAGTTAAGATTTCATATTTTACAGAAAAGGAAAATAAAACATGGTTAAATCCCATACATTCTGTCTTAGTTTTATCTGAATTATCTAATGTTCAGAAAAAAATAGATTTTCTAAACTTTATTCCAAAAGAGGTAAAAGAGAAAACTCTTGGAGGAATCTGAAATAAGAAGAGTGTGGACTCTGAGACAAATTGCCTGGATCCAGGTCTGGACCCCAGCACTCTCTATGACTCTAAGTCATTGCCACTCTCTATGACTCACTTTCCTCACCAGTAAATGAGGCTACACCCCAGCCCCTCTCCCTCATTTTGATATCTCAAAGTCATGCCCATTCTTTAAAGTCCCAGTTAGCTGTCGTCCCCTCATGCAGCCTTGTCCTGAGTTCACTTTCTTGGCATGCTGCCTGTGCCCTGTCTGTGCTGTCAACTCTTGGGCACTTCCCCCACATCATACATATGTATGTGTTTAAATTTAGTAAAAGGGAATAAGAGACTACATCTTAGATTCTTTTGCCTTCTATCTTAAGTAAAATGTCTGCAAAAATCTGTTAACTGAATGAATGAAAACTCAAAAGAAGCAGTTATGTATCAGGCAGTATGCAAACTGGTGTCTGTGTGGATCATCCCATTTAATTGTCACCAAACTCTGTGACAGAGACACAATGGTTTTTGACATTTTCTGGATGAGTAAGGAGATTAGGTCATACTATTGTTAAGTATTAAGGTTCAGATCAAATCAGTCTTGACCAGCCTGATGAATATGATAAAATAAGGGTTAATATTTCTATAGCACTTCTTATAGACCAGGCACTGGACCAGGCGTTTATGTGTGTGGATTCATTTATTTCTCACAGCAATCCCTTGAGGTCAATGGTATTATTGTTACTGATGAGACAATGAGACCTCAATTCTTGTCTCCTTGAGAGAAAGAATTCAGTCAAGAGACAAAGTGCAGCAAGTGACACAAGTATTTATTGGCTATGCAGGAAGAAAGTCAGAGAGAAGGGGACCTTGGAGACAAGTTCAAGGGGTTAAGCCTAGGATGAATGACCACTGCCCCTGCTTCCCTGAGTGCATTTCCTGGGTCTCTTAGAGCTTAGAAGGAGAGAGGTAAGCAAGCCGTGCCTGAGGGGAAGATGGGGAGCAGGAGGAGAGGAAAGGCACAGGGGTGCTCTGAGGAGGAAGAGCTTGCTGGGACCTCCTTCCAAAGGGATTTTTAAAGGTGGGGATTGTAGGGGACATCCCAGGGGAAGATCTGAACAGAATACTCATTAACTCTCCTGGTGTGTCCTTTTAGGGTTGTGATCCCCACTGATTGGCCAGCACCAGGGCAGGGTCATTATTCAGTGCAGCTGGTCATAAGGTCAGCCACGGCTCCCCTTCATCTGCTTTTGCTGCTCTTCTGGACTAGGAGCTGAATACAACTGAGGCTTAGATGTGATCTCTAGGCCTCAGTGCTTAAGGGAGTGGTTGTTCAAGGGCTTGTATGGGGGTGGTATTTGGCTATTTTCCTGCTCCTTGTTTCTCCTGTAAGGGGGTCTAAAACAACATGTCATGGGAAGAAAGGTCAGGGGGAAGGCCAGAATCACATGACCAGCATTATGAAATCAGGGGGTCCAAACCACATGATCAGCAATATGATAAAGGAAGAAAGGTCTGCCTGAGGGGCGAGGTCCTTGTTTTGCCAATTTTACTTGTTGCTAGGCACCTGGGGCTTTCTGCCCTGGTGGCCTTCTGTGCCTGGCCTATAGGCTTTGCTCTGATTATGTCTAACTGACTACCACATCATACCCATTTTATAGATGAGAAAATAAAGGCATAGATTAAGTAATGTTTTTAGGATTACAGAGCCTAGAACTGGTAAAGCTAGAATTTAGACTCAAATTATTATTTTTATTTTTAATTCTTTACTCTTGCTATATTTTTTTCCTGATGGCCTCTTAGGGAAGAAAATAGATACTAAGGCTCATTGAAGTTATATGGGACAACCAATATATATTTTTTTATGATGTTGTTTGAAAGATTAGTCCCCCTCTAGCTTCTAAAGTATAATTTCCTACATTCTATTCAGAAAACTTAAAACAGCATAAAAATAACCCAATCCATGAACCTTCAGCAGTGTCCTAAGTTTTATAAAACATGAGAAGATTATGAAACTAAATTTAAAAATTCTCCTAAACAGAGCCTATCCTCACTTCTCATCTGCACAAATTGTGACACTGTTTTGGTTGGTTTCCTCTTCTTCTTTCCCCCAGAGCAGTTGTTTAATAGCTAAAAGAAACCCCAATAAAATAACAAGTCAATAATTTCTACTTCTTACTTTAGTCCCTCACTAGATTTCAGTCTCCCAAGTGGAAATCTAAATGACATTCCAATGGTTAGGTGGGCTCAGTTCCTATGGCTAAAGTGGCAGTCTGTGGGTGAGGCAAAGCACATGGATTCTAGAATTACCAACCTTGCTGGCTGACCCTGGATAACTTCTCTGCGTTTAAGTTGCCTTAAGTCCTCTCTAATATGATTGACAAGATGACCTCCTCCTTCTCTCTTCTGGCAAGTCTGTAATTTGGTACTGAGTTCAGGTAGAGTATTTCCATTTAGCATATTATAATTGTCACTGAAAACAAATTTGTGATTTTAGGAGAGTATAAAATATGGTCATTTGGCCTAGAATGTGAGGTCAAGAGAGACTATCGGTCCTTGTTGTCTACTGTCTTCCTTGGGCTCCATCCACTCAACATCAGAACCCAGCATGTAATAGTTAGACATGAAATGAGTGCACTTTTTCTTTATTGTTGCAAAAACACATAACATAACATTTACCATTGTAACTATGTGTTTCTTTATTTGTTTTTTTTTTTTTTTTTTGTATTTTTCTGAAGTTAGAAGTGGGGAGGCAGTCAGGCATGTGCCCGACCGGGTTCCACCCAGCATGCCTACCAAGGGGCGATGCTCTGCCCATCTGGGGCATTGCTCTGTCTTGGCTGGAGCCATTCTAGTGCCTGAGGCAGAGGCCTTGGAGCCATCCTCAGTGCCTGGGCCAACCCTGCTCCAAAAGAGCCTTGGCTGCGGAAGGGGGAAGAGAGAGATAGAAGAAAGGAGAGGGGGAAGATTGGAGAAGCAGATGGGCACTTCTCCTGCGTGCCCTGACTGGGAATCGGACCTGGGACTTTCACACGCCAGGTTGACACTCTACCGCTGAGCCAACTGGCCAAGACCACCATTGTAACCATGTTTAAGTGTACAGTTTCATAGTATTTAATATATTCACATTATTGTGAAAAAATCTTCAGAATTATTTTATCTTATAAAACTGAAACTCTTTTACCCATTAAACAATTCTTCCCACCCCTACCTCTCACAACCATCAAACTGCTTTTTGTTTCTATTAGTGTGACTACTTTAGATATCTCATAAGGGGAATCATACAGTTTGTGTGTATGTGTATATGTGACTGATTTCTTTCACTTAACATTATGTCCTCAAGGTTCATTCATATTGTATGTGACAAGATTTTTTTCTTTTTAAGGCTGAATAATATTTTACCCTATGAATATACCACATTTTGTTAATCTCTTTATAAGTCATTGGACATTTGGGTTGCTTTCCCCTTTTAGCTGTTGTGAATAATGCTGTTATATACATGGGTCTGCAAGTCTCTCTTTGAAACTCTACCTTTGGTTCTTTGAGATGTATACTCAGAAGTGGAATTGCTGGATAATATGGTTGCTCTATTTTTAATTTTTAAAATTTTATTTATTGATTTTTAGAGGAGAGAGAGAGAGACAGAATGAAAGAGAGGGAGAGAGAGAAATGGTGAAGAAATGTCGCAGACCAGCACAGCTCCTAATTCTGGGTTTTGAGTGAGAATGGTATGGAATTAAGAAAAAGGATGGGATCGGGAGGACTCTTCAATGCTGATGGCAATATCTGAGTGCCCCATAGCCCCAGTTTGCTTTATTATATAGCCATATGCAAATCAAGGAAGTCCTTGATACAAAGTTACACATCCGAGGCTAAAACAGGAACTCTCCCAAGGCATAAACAGGAATCCCCCCACTATGCATAGGTGAAATCAACCAACATCTGAACAAACAAAGAGTAAGAGGAAGGGCATGTAAATTGCTTCCAGCAACTTAAGCAAGCAAGTGAAGTGGGTGCAAATACTCAGCATAATACCCAAATATGGAGATGAAGGGGAGAGAACTTAGCCTTTTGCTAAGCATCAAATCTACAAAGGCTTTTTGCCATTTACAGTCCACAACAAAGAAATAAGACACATCAACTCATAGTAGTTGCTTTCTATATGTGCCTTGACTGGGCAAGCCCAGGGTTTTGAACTGGTGACCTCAATCTTCTAGATCAATGCTTTATCAATGAGCTCCACCACAGGTGAGGCTGGTTGCTCTATTTTTAACTACTGTTTCCCATAGTAGTTGCTCAATTGTACATTTCCACTAAGAGTGTGCAAGGGTTCCTGTTTCTCCACATCTTGATCTTTCCCAGTACTTTCTTTTTCTCTTTTTTCTTTCTTCCTTTCCCCCTCCCTCCTTCCCTCCCTTCCCTTCCCCTTCCTTCCTTCCTTCCTTCCTTCCTTCCGTTTTTCTTTCTTTCCTTCCTTCCTTTTTATTTTCTTTCTTTCTTTCTTTCTTTCTTTCTTTCTTTCTTTCTTTCTTTCTTTCTTTCTTTCTTTCTTCTTCCTCTTTCTGGTCTTCATCTTTGTCTTTTAATAATGGCTATTCTAATAAGCATGAAATAATCTCTGGCTCTCTCTTTTTTGTCTTGAGGAGAATGAAACCAGACCTGTAAGAGATTTTTTTAATTTTTAAAATTATTTTTAATTAGAGCTTAATATTTTGCATTGGTTTCAGGTCTACAGCATAGTAGTTAGCCAATTATATGCTTTACAATGTGTCCTCCCTGATATTTCTAGTACCCACCTGGCACCATACATAGTTAATACAGTATTATTGACTATTCCCTATGCTGAACTTTACAGCCCCATGACTGTTTTATAACTACCAATCTGTACTTCTCAATCCCTTCATCTTTTTTAACCATTCCTCCCACTTCCCTCTGGTAAGCATCAGTTTGCTCTTTGTATCTATTAGTCTGTTTTTGTTTTGTTTGTTCATTTATATCATTCATTAGATTTCATATATAAGTGAAATCATATGCTACTTGTCTTTCTCTGACTTATTTCACTTAGCATAATACACTCTATGTCCATTAGTGCTGTGGCAAATGGTAATATATATATTTTTTATGGCCAAGTAACATTCTATTACAAATATGTATATAATTTTTTAACTAAATTTTTTAGTTGAGTTTATTAAGGTAACAATAGTTAATTAATTATACAGGTTTCAGGTACCCAATTCTATAACACTTCTCTGTATACTGTATTGTGTATTGACTACCAACCCTTGCCAAGTTAAGTCTTCATCCATCACCATTTAAGCCCCAAAACCTCCTTCACTTCTCCCCTCCTGGCAATCACCACACTGTTGTCTGTGTCCATAGGTTTTTTGTCCTTTTTCACTCTATCCCTCCACCTCCCTTGCCCAGCTTCCCCCCATCGCACCCCCATAGCTGTCAGCTTATTCTCTATGTATGAATCTCTCTACTTCTTAATTCATTTTGCTCATTAGATTCCATCCTCATATGAGTGAAATCATATGGTACTTGTCTTTCTCTGACTGGCTTATTTAACTTAGCATAAGGATCTTCAGGTTCATCTCTGCTGTCACAAAAGGTGAGATTTCCTTTTCTTTCATGGCTATGTAGTACTTTATTGTATATATGTACCACAGCTTTTTTATCCAGTCATCTACTGATGGACACTTAAGCTGTTTTCATATTTTGGCTATTGTGAATAATACTGTAGTGAACATTGAAGTGCATTATTCTTTGGAATTAGTGTTTTAAGCTTCTTAGAATACAATGCCAGTGAGATTGATGGGTCCAGAGGAAGTTCTATTTTTAATTTTTAGTTAACTTCATACTGCTTTCAATAGTGGCTGTACCAATCTGCATTCCCACCAAGAGCACCCAGGGGTTCTTTTCCCCACACCCTCACCAACACTTATTAATTGCAGATTTAGTGATGATAGCCATTCTGACTGGTATCAGGTGATATTTCACTGTGGTTTTAATTTGCTTTCTCTGACTACTGACATTGAGTGTTTTTTCATATGTCTCTTGGCATGTGTATGTCCTCTTTAGAAAAACATCCATTCAGGTCTTTTGCCTGTTTTTTTAATTGGATTGTTTGATTTTTTTTTTTTGGTGGTGTTTTCTGGGTGATGTCATAAAAATGGCAGCATGAGAGATATTTCTCATTTCTCTCCTTAAAATTTCAATAAATTGAACAACTATAATGCAATGAAGGAACTCCAGTTGAGCTTGCAGCTGTGACTGAAAGATCTGTGCAACAAATGGACTGAAGGTGGGATGGATTGAAAAGAGGGACAGAAGATAAAATGACTTTATGGTGGAATCTAGAGGGAAGGCAGAGGACTGAATTATTCTTTCTTCTTGTTGGACTTAGGGAGGGAGGCTTGAGTTTTATTCTGAGTCAGGAGAGGTGGGGGGGCTGAGGGGCAGAGAAGAAGGAGCTGAACTAAATGGTGCAACCAGGTGCATGGTTACATCCTGGGTTACCAAAGACTTCCCATGTCGCTTGGTTTACAATCAGCTGGTGATGGGCACATGCTCAGCCTCTAACAATCATTCAATCAGCTCTCACTGGATCACAGTGCAGCATCGCAAGCATTTCATTGGTGCACACTAAACCCTGGGTATTTGGCCCATGTGTTGCTATGTACTCTCAGCCCACAGTGCTCAAGTACACTCAGCCTGCAGCCAGCACTCTACCAGTGGCCCACACTCTGCACAGTGTCATGGAAGATCAAAGTGCCCCCCCAGCCTCCAAGATTCCACCTTCCTCCCCACACAGTAGAAAATGTGGTGGTGGTAGGCCCTCGAAAGCTGACTCTGGGGCCACTCTCTCTCCTGAGAGACAGAGTGCTCTGCATCTGATTTTCTGGTCTTCTGAGACATGGGGAAGAACTCCCTGAGACTTGAAACCACCACTTTTGAAGCCATAAAGCTGAAAAGCTATAAAGCTGAAACTGTAAAGCCCTCACAACATGTCCCACCCACCAATGTGAATATGTTCCTGCCTACCTCACTATGACACCAATGTCTTAGTGGAGTTCTGCCTAAGACTTCACACAGCCAAAACATGTAGTATAGCAACACCTACTAGAAAAAAAATTGTTTCTTGTTGGAGTTCTTAACAATACTACTCTCAAATGCCATCATGAAAAAAGAAATCAAACATCATGGATATACTAGACAAAGATGTAGTTCACATAAGTAGTGAAAAATCTTCTGAAAAAAAATCTTAATTACATGGAAATCTTGGAGTTAAATGACAGAGAATTCAAAATTGAAGTTCTAAAAACACTCAAAGAGATGCAAGAAAATACCAACAGGCAATTTAATGACCTCAAAAAACAAATGAATAAATAAAAGAAGTACTTCAAGGAGATTGAAACTATAAAAAATAATCAAACAGAGATGAAGAACTCAATACATAAACTGAAAAATGAGGTAGCAAGTTAAGCTAATAGAACATGCCAGGTAGAGGAGAGAATCAGTGACATTGAAGACAGGCAACTAGAGATACTATACAGAGAAGAAGAGAGAGACTCACAAATTAAAAAGAATTAGATCTGCAAGAACTGTCTGACCCCATCAGAAATATCAATACAGTGGTACCTTGAGATACAAACACACTACTATATGATTTTTTTTTAAGATATGAACTGCGACTTGGTCCGTATTTTTGTTTGAGATTCAAGCTAAATTCTGAGATATGAGTCATGATTCAGGAAGCTGCTGCTAGTTGGTGCATTGGTGCACAGGTCCAGTGTCGGCAGTTTGATATACGAGTTGACTGACTTACAAGCTCAGTTACAGAACGAACTAAATTTGTATCTCAAGGTACCACTGTATAAGAATAATGGGTATATCCGAAGAAGAAGAGAGGAAAAAGGGAATGGAGAACCTAAACAAATAATTGATGAGAATTTCCCATGCCTGTGGAAAGAGTTAGAGCAGGGGTCCCCAAACTATGGCCTGCAGGCTGCATGTGGCCCCCTGAGGCCATTTATATGGCCCCCAGCACACTTCCAGAAAGGGCACCTCTTTCACTGGTGGTCAGTGAGAGGAGCACAGGACGCAAAGCGTGGCATCGCTCACATACAGTACTACTTCCAGTGATGCGGGATGCATGCATCACAGCTCCAGAAGTGTGTCATATCACTTATTACAGCTATCAGTGACAAATATGGAACCGGACATTGACCATCTCATTAGCCAAAAGCAGGCCCATAGTTCCCATTGAAATACTGGTCAGTTTGTTGATTTAAATTTACTTGTTCTTTATTTTAAATATTGTATTTGTTCCCATTTTGTTTTTTTACTTTAAAATAAGATATGTGCAGTGTGCATAGGGATTTGTTCATAGTTTTTTTTTATAGTCCAGCTCTCCAATGGTCTGAGGGACAGTGAACTGGCCCCCTGTGTAAAAAGTTTGGGGACCCCTGAGTTAGAGCCTTGAATTCAAGAAGCAAACAGAACACTGAGTTACCTCAATCCCACCAGACCTACTCCAAGGCATAGCATAATAAAATTGTCAAAAATCAATGACGAAGAAAGAATTCTCAAGGTAGCTAGGGAAAAGAAGATCATAACATATAAAGAAAAACCTATGAGGTTATCATCAGACTTCTCAGCAGAAACTATACAAGCCAGAAGAAAGTGGACCCAAACATTCAAAGTACAGAGAGTAATTACCAGCCAAGAATACTATATCCATCAAAGCTATCCTTCAAATATGAAAGAGAAATACAGTAAAAAATTTTATAGACATACAGAAGCTGAGGAAATTTATCACCAGAAAACCCCCATTGCAGGGAATACAAAAGGGGGTTATTCAACTAGATACAAAGAACAAAACAAAGCTACAAGTAAAAGCTCCAACCAGGTCACAATAAAAACAAGAATAATCTGTGACAACAGTAACATAAGAGGGGAAAGGACAAAAGAGGATGGAATGCAGAAACACTCTTATGATAATGGACTCTTGTAAATATGACAATTTTTCTTTTAATAACCTAATGGTGACCACCCACAAAAATGCCTCTACTGAAACATGTAGCTTAAAAAAAATAAGAAACAGGGGAAAGAAGTATAGAATTCCACCAGACAAAAACAACTGACAGAAAGACAAAAGAGAAGAACCAAATGAGACACAGAGCCATCAGAAAACAATACATAGAATGGCTATAGGAAATCCTCAAGTGTCAATAATTACCCTAAATGTAAATGATTTGAAATCACCAAAAGTGAAACACAGAGTACCAGATTGGATCAAAAAGTAAAACCCAACCATATGCTACTTTCCAGAGACATATCTAAGCTGCAAGGACAAAAGTAGATTCAAAGTGAAAGGTTGGAAAACAATTCTCCAAGCAAATAATACCCAGAGAAAAGCAGGTGTGGACATACTCATATCTGACAATGCTGACTTTAAGACAAAAAAGGTAACCAGAGAAAAAGATGGTCATTTTGTAATGTTAAAGTGGACATTATATCAGGAAGGCATAACACGTTTTAATATATAGGCACCAAACCAGGGAGCACCAAAATATATTAACTGATCTAAAAATAGAAACAGATGAAAACACAATCATACTTGGAAATCTCAACACACCATTGATAGTTATAGATTGATCATCCAACCAGAAAGACAATAAAGAAATATTGGCCTTAAATGACACGCTAGACCAAATGGACATAATAGACATTTACAAGACATTTCATCCTACGACTTCAGAATATACATTTTTCTCCAGTGTACATGGAACATTCTCAAGAATAGACCATGTGTTGGGCCACAGAACTAACATGAACAAGTTTAGGAAGACTGAAATTATACCAAGCATATTTTCTGACCATAAGGCTTTAAAATTAGAATTCAACTGCAAAAAAGAAGTAAAAGAAATCCACAAAAATGTGGAAATTAAACAACATACTTATAAAAAATGACTGGGTCAAAGGCAAAGAAAAGCAGAGATCAAAAGATATATACAAGACCTTTTCTTTCTTGCACATTTTGAGAAGGGGTAGGTCCTTGCCATGTTAATGCCTTTAATGGTTAATAATGCATCAAGAGTCTTTTTGGGGCCCTGGCCGGTTGGCTCAGCGGTAGAGCGTCGGCCTGGCGTGCGGGGGACCCCGGTTCGATTCCCGGCCAGGGCACACAGGAGAAGCGCCCATTTGCTTCTCCACCCCCCTCCTTCCTCTCTGTCTCTCTCTTCCCCTCCTGCAGCCAAAGCTCCATTGGAGCAAAAATGGCCCAGGCGCTGGGGATGGCTCCTTGGCCTCTGCCGCAGGCACTAGAGTGGCTCTGGTCGCGGCAGAGCGACCCCCGGGAGGGGCAGAGCATCGCCCCCTGGTGGGCAGAGCGTCGCCCCTGGTGGGCGTGCCGGGTGGATCCCAGTCGGGCGCATGCGGGAGTCTGTCTGACTGTCTCTCCCCGTTTCCAGCTTCAGAAAAAAAAAAAAAAGAGTCTTTTTGGTCTGGCCCATATATATCCCCAGGTACATCATCCTCAACCTCTTATAATCTATGGTCTAGCCAAACTAACCTACTTGCAGTCATATGAATATTACTTTTTTTCCTTTCATTTTTTGTTCTTTGCATATGTTATGGTTTCTACTTATAATTAACATTCATCCACCCACCTACACTTATCTGCCAAATTCTCACCTGCCTTTTATGTCTCAACCTGCGCATTTCTACTTTGATCTGCCCTCTAAGGGACCCACATTGATTTTGTCCATTAGAACGAGTCAACTTCCCTTTACCACATTTTTCATTTACATATCTTCTGGTTTTATACTTGACATGTTTTCTATGAAGCCACACCGGTCTGAAGATTTAGGAGCACTTACCAGGCCTCAGAAACCTGAGGATACTAAAACACCAGAGGTACTGTGGGGGAATTAGTGTTCTTATAAGAAGAGAGGGAGAGTAGGAAGCTCTCTTTCTCTTTTGTCCATGTGGAAGACACAGTGGGCAGGCAAACAATCAAAAGCCAGGAAGAGAGCTGTCGCTAGATCCAACCATGTTGCCTCCCTTATCTTGAACTTCCAGCCTCCAAAACAAGGGAATTACATGTCTGTTTAAGGCACCATTTATGGTATTTTGTTATAACAGCACAAACTGAATAAGATAGGCACTGAGAAATTCAAATGGAGTCTTCCTGTTTTGGTAGATAATTCCCTTGACAAGGTATTTACCTGCCATGTACATGGACTGGTAGGAATGATTAGGGCATGGCTAATTTACTGTGAATTCTTTTGCTTCAGAGAAAAAAAAATTTAAAACATTGCTCTGTGAATTCCTATTAAAAAAGGCATTTGTACAATGAAACATACAACATTAGTGCAGTTATAAAAGATAAATGTGTAAAACCAAATAGTAAGGGAAAGCTAAAAATTTTGGAGAGATAAGAAAACAGACTATTTGAGCTATCTGAAGCAGAAAGAAATATATATTAAAATTTAAATTCATGAAAAAAATCTCTATAGCCAGCTTCAGCTCTTTACCAAATAGCCTGTCAGTTTCAT
This sequence comes from Saccopteryx leptura, assembly GCF_036850995.1. Lineage (NCBI taxonomy): Eukaryota > Metazoa > Chordata > Mammalia > Chiroptera > Emballonuridae > Saccopteryx > Saccopteryx leptura. The sequence continues at coordinate 392,552,470 of NC_089503.1, forward strand.
CACCCAAAGTGAGGCAAATTCTCCTGAAAACCATTAAGAACCCAAAGTCATCATTCAGGGCCATAATTTTCCTTTCTGTTATTCTCTGCTAATTGTCAGACACATTTATAAATAATCCATGGATTATAATTTTAGTGCACACTCTCCTCAGCTGCATCAAAGAAGAAAGCAGGAAAATAAAATCCACACATGGTTAGCTACAGTTATTCTATCAGCTCTTTCCTTCCTTTTTTTAAAGATGAAAAATATTTTATTAAACTCTTCTTTATAAGCAATTTTAACTTTTTTTTCAATTTAAAAACAGAAGTGATAGAATAAACATATTTGAATAGATTATATTCACAGCTTGGGAAAATTACTTGACAAAAAAAGTGAAGGCTTTCAAAACAGGTATAAAAGGAAAACATTAAATTATTTTAAGATTTTTAAATTGGCCCTATGATTACTTGACTACTGGCCCAAAATGTATCTGAATGTCAAAATATTTTTCTAATAAACAAAGTATGCCCAAGAGGTATAAGGCATACAAGTTAGGTAGAAAATAACCTCTCCTATCACCTCATTAGAACATTTCTTCAGAAAGCAAACTCTTAATACTTACTGATATATTAATGAATAAGGTTTTCAATGCAGTTCCCAAAGATGTAAAAAATAAAACCTAAGAATTTTATGGGGAAACAAACAAAGCTGATGACATTCTATCAACGTTGCTTGTGTAATACTGAAGTTATACCAGTATATTGGAAGGCTATGACTTTCATGAGTTTACCTATTCCAGGTTATGTCTGTTAAATATTTGACATTATAAACTCTCAATAACAAGTTTTTAAGTTATTATTAAATTTAATGGGGTGACATTGGTTAATAGGTCATATAGGTTTCAGGTGTGTATCTCTATGATACATGATCTGAATATTGCATTGTATGACCATCACCCAAAGTCAAACCATCTTCCGTCACTGTGTATTTGGCCTTCTTTATATCCTTTCCTCCACCCCCTGCCCTACATCCCTCTCCCCCTGATAACCATTGCTCTCTTATCTATGTCCATGCATCTCAATTTTGTGTCCCACCTATATGTGAAACCATACAGTTTTTAGCTTTTTCTGATTTACTTATTTCATTATATTGTTCTCAAGTTCCATCCATGTTGTCATAAATGATTCTATGTCATCATTTCTTATGGCTGAGTAGTATTCCATAGTATATATGTACCACATCTTCTTTATCCAATCTTCTATTGAGGGGCACTTTGGTTGTTTCCATGTCTTGGCCACTGTGAACAATGCTGCAGTGAACAAGGGGGTGCATGTATCTTTATGTAGCAATGTTTTTGAGTTTTGGGGGAAAATAACCAGTAGAGGGATTGCTGGGTCATATGGTAGTTCTTTTTTTGTATGTGTGACAGAGACAGAGAGATAGAGAGGTACAGACAGGAAGGGCAAAAGATGAGGAGCATCAATTCTTTATTGTGGCACCTTAGTTGTTCATTGATTGCTTTCTCATATGTGCCTTGACTGGGGGACTACAGCAGACCGAGTGACCCCTTGCTCAAGCCATCAACCTTGGGCTCAAGCTGGTGAGCCTTGCTCAAACCAGATAAGCCCACACTCAAGCTGGAGACCTCAGGGTTTCAAACGTGGGTGCTCTGTGTCCCACTGCTCCACTGCCTGGTCAGGCTGGTAGTTGTATTCTTAATTTTTTGAGGAACCACCATACTTTCTTCCATAATGGTTATACTAATTTACATCTTCACTAGCAGTGAATGAGGGTTCCTTTTTCTCCACAGTCTTTCCAACACTTGTAATTATGTTTTTTGTTGATAACAGCCAATCTAATAGGTGTGAGGCAGGATCTCATTGTAGTTTTGGCATTTATCTAATAGCTAGTACAGTTGAACATCTTTTCATATGTCTGTTGACAATTGTATGTCTTCCTGGGAGATGTATCTGTTCAGGTCCTTTCCCCATTTTTTTAATTGGACTATTCACTTGCTTATTTGTCGGGAGCCGATCAACAACTGCTGGCTGACAAGGTCACAGCAGGAGAAGACCCACAACTGCTGGCTGACAAGGTCACAGCAGAAGAAGATCAAAAACTGCTGATTGACAAAGTCACAGCAGAGAAGACCAATGGCTGTGGGGTGACAAAGTCACCGCAAAAGGAAAGGCACGATACTTCCCCCTTTGATTTTTTGAATTAATCTGGCCTTATATCCCCCCTTTTTCTGGGTGTGTGCTATTATTTGTGGCACAGGGATAATAGTACCGTGCTTTCCCTGTAGATTTGTAGTAATTTCTTTGGAAATGAGACAGAAGGTGTAAGTTCCACAGAAAAGCCTGTAAGCCCCTTGAACTGGGCTCATAAACATAAGAGGCTGGCTATGATATCCCTCGTAAAGGGTTAAGTTTGTAGGAGAATTTCTTATTAATCATGTTAGAAAGAATATAGCTAGAACTTAGCTAGTGTATGAATATAGTAAATAAATAAAGTTTGACTAGACAATAGAATTTTAGGTAAGGTGTTATGGAATGGCCCGTTGCGTGACCTGGGATAGGAATGCAGTCAGCAAGAAAAGAATGTTTTGCTAAGAGAATTGTTTTATGACTGAAGGCAGTTGCTGGGCTTTCTCAGTGAGACACTCATGAGATTTATAAACTTTCCCAAAAATTCTTTCTTCTGATAATGAGAGGTATGGGGCGGGGGGCATCCATAGAAGCAATAGCAATTAATGTCTTCTGAAATTATGTTGCTACTAAGCTATCTTGCGAGTGCACTCTATATATCTTTAAGTAAAAGTTACTCTTAATGTTATGTCAATTTCTCAATGGGCAAGCCTTTTGTTATCTTGTGAGAAAAGCCAGGACACTGCATAAATTCAAGGCCATTTGCCTGAGCAAGCGGTGGTCCTTTGCTACTCCCTAATGATTCTGTCTGTTAATCTCTCTCTGCCCCTTGACTCACAACAACAGTAAAGTTGAGTTATTAGTTAGTACTAATCCTTTAAAAGCTTTTACCGATGTTATCGCTATTCAAGTTATTTTTTAATTGTACTTTGAATGATTTGCCACCTGATTTGTAGTTTATAGATATAAATTAACTGTTATCTGGAAACATGTAAACATAGTGAAACAGAAGCAATGATTAATACCATGTAATTGTAACTTGGTGTGTGTGTATAAAAAAGGAGCTGTACTAGCATTTGGGAGAGATGCCTGGCAGTAAATGCTAACTAGAGAATAAAGAGAAAGAAAAGAATTCGGCTCTCTCACTCGAATTTCGCCGACGCCGTCTCCTCCTGTGGGACCCCTGGATCCCCCCCGGGGCTGGACCCCGGCATTTGGCGCCCGAACAGGGACCTACAGGTAATCCCCCCTCGTTGTCTCGGGACGGCTAGGACTCCACTCAGGGTGCTGCAGACCCCCCTGTAAGAAAGACAGGGTGAGGATAGGTGGAGAATTTCAGAACTTAAGATTTTGAGAAGTCATGGGCCATACTGAGTCTAAAGAAAGAAGACTCTTTATAAAAGTCATTAAGTATACACTTTCCCAAAAAGGAGTTAAGGTCTCCTCTAAACAAGTAGCTCGTTTTATGAAATTCGTACAAAAATGTTCTCCATGGTTTCCAGATGAGGGAACGCTTGATTTCGAGGAATGGGTTCAAGTTGGAGAAGATTTAAAACTTTATTATGAGCTACATAGACCAGAAAAGGTCCCAGTTGATACATTTGCTTTATGGAGCTTAATTAAAGATGCCTTAAATCCAGAACATGAGATACATAAACTTTCTAAGGCAACTGCTCCTCCAAAAGAAGAGACTCCGTTAATTAGAAGTAAAAGGCAGTCTCAAGATACTACAAATCATGCTATGGCCTCTTTAAAATTAAGTAAACATCAGGATGATAGTGAAGATCATTTATCTCCAACAGATGAGGCTGAATTAGAAGATGAGGCAGCTAAATATAATAGGGATAATGAGGATTGGAAGTCAAAAACAGTCTTGCCCATATTATATTCCTCCAAGACTGACAAAAAGGATGAAAATAAGGCTATTAAAATGTCTTTGCCTCTACCAGTACAATCACCAGATGTTAATGAAAAGAAAAAATCATCAGGGTTAACAGGGTTGCAGAAGGCAATTCAAGCTTCTTGCGACCAAGGGGAAACTGATTTGGCATTATGTTTCCCTGTGGCTGTGGCTGGTGAATTTGATGATGAGGAGGTTCCTACATGGGAGCCGCTTTCTTATAAATTATTGAAAGAGTTGAAAATGGCTTGCAGTCAATATGGACCCACCTCTCCTTATACTATGTCTTTGGTGGAAACAGTTTCTCATAATTGGATGACTCCTTATGATTGGGAACAAGTGGCTAAAGCTTGTTTATCTGGAGGAAATTATCTCCTTTGGAGAGCTGAATATGAGGAGCAAGCTAAACAGCAGGCAGTTGAGAATCAGAGGACTCATGATCCTGTGATTGGAGGAATGATTGCGGGAGAGGGAGAGTTGGCTGATGTTAGTGAACAGTTAAAACTTTCTAAACTGGCTTTGATACAAGTGAATAGTTGTGCTATATCAGCTTGGAGAAAGTTGCCTGCTTCGTCTAGTGGAAATGTTACTGTGGTAGGAGTAAAACAGAGAGGTGATGAACCTTATGAGGAGTTTGTTGCTCGGTTGATTCAAGCAGTAAGAAGAGTTATTTCAAATGAGGCGGCAGGAGATATTATAATTAAACAGTTGGCTTATGAAGATGCTGATTTTATTTGCCAGGCCATGTTGTGGTCAGTGAGGAGAGAAGGAACAATGGGGAATTTCATCAAAGCCTGTCAGGATGTAAATCCTGCTTTTGTTCAGGGAGTAACTATTGCTGCAGCTTTAAAAGGAGAAACATATCCTCAATTTATTAAGACCATGTATCAAGGAAAAATGCCTTCTGTCAATGAAGCTTCCTCTAAGGGAAGTCTTACTTGCTTTACTTGTAATCAAACGGGCCACTTTAGCCGACAATGCCCTAACAAGAGTGAGCAAGCAGGCCCAGGAGTGCAAGGGACAGCTCCTGTAATTAATAATACTAATAATAATGTCCCATTACCTAAGACTTTGTGTCCACGCTGTCAAAAAGGATATCATTGGGCAAAGCAGTGCCGTTCTAAATTTCACAAAAACGGACAGCCATTAGGACCAAAGTTAGGAATAGAATGGCAGCCCCCACATAATTTAAATCTGACAAGTAATCAAAGTAGTAATCAGGGAAACTGGCAAGGGGGCCAGCCTCAGGCCCCGATAACAATTAGGGCCAGCCTGAATCCATTTGTCAACTCCGGTCTGTCTCAGACCTCACCCGGGCCTCCCGCGTGGCAGGCGGGAGTTCTACCACTGAACCACCCATGCCTCCATACAAAATATGAGAAGCAAGCCTCTTGTGGGGGTTGAAATGGAGGGATTCCGGCTGCCGGTTGCAGCAGCTATTAGAAGTAAAGAATGATTAGAAAACTGAGATGAGTTTTAAAGTTGTGTTATTATCTGATTTTCTTTAGTAAAATAGAAGGACTTAAGAGTTTAGAAAAATTACAGTTTTTTTTGTTCTCCTCTTTCTCTCAACTCATTTTATTTCTTTCCTGTTCTATGCCTGAAAAGAGGGAAAAGGGAACACCTGTTTGGATATAGCTAAACAGAATCTCATAAACGGCCGTTCTTGAAACTTTTCAAGAGAGAGTTCTGTTTAGTTTCTATCCAATATGTTCCAATTAAAATTGCCCTGTGTAAAAATCAAGCAGGCCATATTCTAATCTCTAAAATCCCGGGTTTCTCTCTAATTTGTCTGATTTGTCTACTTTGTCTGATTCTTGTTTGTGTTTGGTCTTTGTTTAATGTTGTCTAAATGTGATTTTTTAAGTTCTTACATACAAAAATTGAATATGCCGGCTCTAATATTATAAAATATCATCCCTACCAATTTATAATTTTAATTGAAATAAGTAAAGCGCGCTCATTTAAATTTAAATAGTATAAAATATAAATCCTAAAAACTTGTTAATTTTGACTAAACTGCTTCAAGCTTCAGGCTGCTTGCTGCTGCTGCAGAGCATGAAGCAGAGTAGATTTGCCTAACAAAGGTGTAGAATTTTTTACTATAGAAAAATAATAAAAGTCACTAGAGTTTTCCAGCTTTAATGTGTTCTTTAAATTGCCTGTTAAATAATGTAGAAATGTTTTTATGAATATAGAAAACTCGTATACTGAAACTCCTGCAAATCTTTTTTATCATACTTCTTACTTTAAAAAATTTCTTTTAAATACTGATATACAGGATTATTCAACAGCTGAGAGACGCTGGAATCCTACAGGAGATGCTGAACCTGTTTCTTCTGCAAACTTTTACCCTCTTTTGTTTGATCCAGCTAATAACGCTGTTTTGTCTTTTTCTAAATAGTTCCAGATATACGGAAATGATTTATATAGGTAAATAAGAACCCTTAAACCCCTCACCAGTTGCGGTGCCTCATAGCTACAGTGTAATTGTTATAAATTTACAGGACTGCTTTTTTACTATACCATTAGCTACACAGAATTGTCGAAGGTTTGCATTTAGTCTGCCATCAGAAAATTTTAAACAACCTTATGAGAGATATCAATAGAAGGTATTGCCCCAGGAAATGAAAAACAGTCCCACGCTTTGTCAAAAATTTGTGAATCTAAATTCAGATTACTTTTAGTAATTTTACAGGGCAGGTTTTATTTCATCTTCCTACTTGCCCACTGCTACAATTTCTAAAAAGACAATCAGTAATTTATCCCACTAAGACTTCTAGAAATCTGCTGCCCCCTCCCAGCCAGAAGGAGACTTCTGTGCCACCCGCATCACCAGTGACTTTCCAGCAAACGCCATCAAGGAACTCTTTGTATAATCCTGTTACTCGAGGGATACAGCGATTGTCACTACAGGAAGCTAGATGACCTCCCTATCATAGTCAACGGATGATTCACTCTACTCGAACTGTCAACCCACCAACCTGGGACCAGTTAAAGGCATTGACTGAAAGGGCTGATTCAATTTGTCGTCAACAAAATATAGATCGTAACCCTGTTAATATGTTTATTGCTATGCTAGCTGTACTTTCAATTCAGGTACTTAATGTTGAAGCTATTGGACAAAACAAATCTTTTTGGGCTTATATTCCAAATCCACCATTAGTTAAGCCTGTTACTTAGGGAGGAAATAATATACCTGTGTTTAATAATCATACTAAGTTTTTGGGAGGATCATGTAGTTCTTTTATTAGGCATAAAACTGATTCAAATTTCTCATTTCATAGGAAAACGGATAAGGTACCTATATGTTTTATGTTTAATAATACTCACAAGATTTCTGGGTGTTTTCCTACTACACTTAAGACTATTTTGACTGACTCTCCTAAAAGTAATAAACCTGGACACCCAACAAGAGACTTATGGTCTCTCACAATTTTAATGCCTGGAGGCCCTGACACCCATGAGTATAATCCTGTTACATTGCCTCCTAAGGGATTTCACCCATGTAAACTTTATCCTCCAAAAAAGGCAACTCAAGAGCCTTACTAGTGGTCTGTAGAGAATAGATTTGGTTTTCCCCCATGGCAAGAATGTGCATATTACAATTGTATGAATTATACTGCATATGCTGTTAATTTCACTGTACAAGATTGGTCTAGTCCTTATTTTGAATATGATTATAGAAAATTAGTGCAGAAAATGAGAGACGATTACAGTTGGTCAGATAAATATAATCCTTTAAATAAAATCATCACACGTTGGCAGTCTGCTAGAGGGATACCTGCACAGCTAACTTATCAGGATGAATTAACCACCAGGTATCAAACAAAGCTTTGGCAGCTAATTGCAGCTGCTGCACCAGCATATTTGGTTAGGCCTTACCCTTATCCTGTTCAGAATATTTTTGTTCAGGCTTGTGTACAGGCTCCTTATGTACTCTTGATTGCTACTATGGACAGTAATCTTTCTGTTAGTACTTATAATTCTATGTTTAGCATTTCCTGCTCTCGCTGTGTTTTAACAAACTGTCTATCTTATGACACCAAAGCTCAAGTTATGTTTATTTTACGGCAGCCACCTTATGTGATGTTACCTATTAGTCTGTCTCAGTCTTGGTATGATGACCCAGGCCTGCATGCACTACAGGCTGCTTCTGAAGTGCTTGCTCACCATCGAGGAAAGCGATTTGTTGCTGAATTGATTTTAGGAATTACTGCTCTTATTGCTATTATAGAATCTGTAGCTGCTTCCACCACTGCTTTAGCTCAATCAGTTCACACTGCAAATCATGTGGATAGTTTATCTCGTAATATATCTCTTGCATTAGCAGTACAGGAGACTATAGATAGGAAGTTAGAATTGAAAGTGAATGCTTTAGAGGAGGCTTTTATTCACATATGTAATGAGCTATTAGCTATGAAAGCTAGAATGACTCTTAGATGCCATGCAGGATTCAGGTGGATATGTGTGACTCCTTTAGAATACAATCAGTCTACCATAGCATAGAATAATGTACAGAATCATTTGTTAGGTGTATAGAATAATAGTGATATTAGTTTAGATTTGAGGGAATTACATCAGCAGATACAAAACTTAGGACATTCAGGCTCTTTAGTCTCTGCCTCAGAAGTAGCTGATCAATTTGTTGAAAACATTAAAAGTATGTTTTCTATACATGGCCTGACCTCTCTAGCTACTGATATAGGCATAATAATAGCTGTAGCAATTATCACTCTTCTTGTCCTTCCAGTCATATTCCGACTTTTAAACAACAATCACAGGGAAATAGCGGTGAAAATACAAAAGCTTTATTTAAATAATAAAAAAGGGGGAGATGTCGGGAGCCGATCAACAACTGCTGGCTGACAAGGTCACAGCAGGAGAAGACCCACAACTGCTGGCTGACAAGGTCACAGCAGAAGAAGATCAAAAACTGCTGATTGACAAAGTCACAGCAGAGAAGACCAATGGCTGTGGGGTGACAAAGTCACCGCAAAAGGAAAGGCACGATACTTCCCCCTTTGATTTTTTGAATTAATCTGGCCTTATATCCCCCCTTTTTCTGGGTGTGTGCTATTATTTGTGGCACAGGGATAATAGTACCGTGCTTTCCCTGTAGATTTGTAGTAATTTCTTTGGAAATGAGACAGAAGGTGTAAGTTCCACAGAAAAGCCTGTAAGCCCCTTGAACTGGGCTCATAAACATAAGAGGCTGGCTATGATATCCCTCGTAAAGGGTTAAGTTTGTAGGAGAATTTCTTATTAATCATGTTAGAAAGAATATAGCTAGAACTTAGCTAGTGTATGAATATAGTAAATAAATAAAGTTTGACTAGACAATAGAATTTTAGGTAAGGTGTTATGGAATGGCCCGTTGCGTGACCTGGGATAGGAATGCAGTCAGCAAGAAAAGAATGTTTTGCTAAGAGAATTGTTTTATGACTGAAGGCAGTTGCTGGGCTTTCTCAGTGAGACACTCATGAGATTTATAAACTTTCCCAAAAATTCTTTCTTCTGATAATGAGAGGTATGGGGCGGGGGGCATCCATAGAAGCAATAGCAATTAATGTCTTCTGAAATTATGTTGCTACTAAGCTATCTTGCGAGTGCACTCTATATATCTTTAAGTAAAAGTTACTCTTAATGTTATGTCAATTTCTCAATGGGCAAGCCTTTTGTTATCTTGTGAGAAAAGCCAGGACACTGCATAAATTCAAGGCCATTTGCCTGAGCAAGCGGTGGTCCTTTGCTACTCCCTAATGATTCTGTCTGTTAATCTCTCTCTGCCCCTTGACTCACAACAACAGTAAAGTTGAGTTATTAGTTAGTACTAATCCTTTAAAAGCTTTTACCGATGTTATCGCTATTCAAGTTATTTTTTAATTGTACTTTGAATGATTTGCCACCTGATTTGTAGTTTATAGATATAAATTAACTGTTATCTGGAAACATGTAAACATAGTGAAACAGAAGCAATGATTAATACCATGTAATTGTAACTTGGTGTGTGTGTATAAAAAAGGAGCTGTACTAGCATTTGGGAGAGATACCTGGCAGTAAATGCTAACTAGAGAATAAAGAGAAAGAAAAGAATTCGGCTCTCTCACTCGAATTTCGCCGACGCCGTCTCCTCCTGTGGGACCCCTGGATCCCCCCCGGGGCTGGACCCCGGCACTTATTGCTGAGCTTTGTGAGTTCTTTATATATATTTGATATTAACCCCTTATCAGAGCTGTTCTTTGCATATACCATCTCCCATTTAGTTGGCCGTCTATGTTTTATTGTCAGTTTCTTTTGCTGAGCAGAAGCTTTTTAATTTGATATAGTCCCATTCATTTATTTTTGCCTTTACTTCCCTCGCCTTTGGGGTCAAATTCATAAATTTTTCTCTACGGCCAAGGCCCATAAGCTTAGTTTCTATATATTCTTCTATGTAAATTATTGTTTCAGGTCTTATATTTAAGTCTTTGATCCATTTTGAGTTGACTTTTGTGCAGGGGGACAAATTGTAATTGTTTCATTCTTTTGCATGTGCCTTTCCAATTTTCCCAACATCATTTATTGAAGAGGCTTTCTTTTCTCCATTGTGTGTTTTTGGTTCCTTCACTGAAGATGATTTGCCCATATATATGTGGTTTTATTTCTGGGCTCTTGATTCTGTTTCATTGGTCTGTGTGTCTATTTTTCTCCCAATACTATGCTGTTTTGATTATCGTAGCTCTGTAGTATAATTTGAAGTCATGTATTGTAATGCTTCTGGCTTCATTCCTTTTTCTCATGATTGCTTTGGCTATTTGGGTTTTTTTATGGTCCTATACAAACCTGGGGATTTTTTTCCCATTTCTTTAATAAATGACATTGGAATTTTGATGGAAATTGCATTAAATTTGTGTATTGCTTTGGGTAATATGGCCATTTTAATTAAGTTGATTCTTCCTATTTAAAATCATGAATATTTTTCCATGCCATTGTGTCTTTTTCAATTTCCTTTAATAATGCTTTGTAGTTTTTAGTATATAGATCATTTACATTCTTTGTTAAGTTTATTCCTAGGTATTTTTTTGTTGTTGTTGCAACTGTCAAAAGGATTATTTTTCTGGGTTAATTTTCCAAAGTTTCATTGTTGGTGTATATGAAAGCAATAAACTTTTGTATATTGATTTTGTATTCTGTGACCTCAATATATTGGTTTATTGTTTCTAATAGTCTTTCTGTGGAGTCTTTGGGGTTTTCTACAATGTAAGGATAATGTCATCTGCAAAAAGTGAAACCTTTACTTTCCTGATCTGAATGCCTTTTATTTGTTTCTCTTGTCTGATTGCTCTGGCTAAAACTTCCAGCACTATGTTGAATAAGAATGGAGAGAGTGGAGAGTCTTGTCTTGTTTCTGATTTTAGAGGAAAAGCTTTCAGTTTTTCACCACTTAGTATGATATTAGCTGATGGTTTGTAATATATGGCCTTTATTGTGTTAAGATATTTCCTATACTTATTTTGAGTGTTTTGAATATTAAAAGATGTATCTTATCAAATGCCTTCTCTGCATCTGTTGACAGGATCATATGGTTTTTGTTCTTTGTTTTATTGATATAGTGTATTACATTAATTTTTACATATGTTGAGCCCTTTTTGTGCTTCTGGGATGAATCCCACTTGATCATGATGTATTATTTTTTTAATGTGTTGTTATATTCGATTTGCTAGTATTTTGTTTAGGATTTTGGCATCTGTACTAGTTTTGTTTTTTTGTATTGTCCTTGTCAGGTTTTGGTGTGAGGGTTATGTTGGCCTCATAAAATGTGTTTGGAAGTGTTGTTTCTTCTTTAATAATTTGAAAGACTTTAAGAAGGTTAGAGACCAGGTCTTCTATGAACATTTGGTAGAATTCAATCGTATAGCTGTCTGGCCCTGAACTTTTATTTTGGGGGAGGTTTTGAGAGTTGTTTCTATTTCCTCCCTGTTTATGGGTCTGCTTAGGCTATCTACTTCTTCATGACTCAGTCTAGAAAGATTGTATTGTTCTAGGAATTTATTCATTTCTTCTAGATTGTTAAATTTGGTGTCATATAGCTTTTCATAGTATTCTATGATAATTCTTTGTATATCTGATATGTGTGGTGATTTCTCCTCTTTCATTTTGGATTTTGTTTATATGAGTCCTTTCTCTTTTTTCCTTAGTGAATCTTGCCAAGGGTTTTTAAATGTTGTTGATCTTTTCACAGAACCAGCTCCTAGTGTTTTATTGATTTTTCTCTATAGTTTTTCTGTACTCTATTTCATTTATTTCTGCTCTGAATTTTATTATTTCCCTTCTTCTGCTGGTTTTGGATTGCATTTGTTCTTCTTTTTCTAGTTCCTTAAGATGTGATGTTAAGTTGTTTACTTAGGCTCTCTCTTGTTTGTTCATATAGGTCTGTAGTAACATGAACTTCCCTCTTATTACTGCTTTTGTTGCATCCTAAGATTCTGATATGTCATATTGTCATTTTCATTTGTATATATCTTTTGATCTCTGCTTTTATTTCTTCTTGGATCCACTCATTTTTTAGAAGTATGTTGTTTAATTTCCACATTTTTGTGGGTTTGTTTACCTCTTTTTTGCAGTTGAATTCTAGTTTCAAAGCTATATGGTCAGAGAATATGCTTGGTATAATTTCAGTCTTTCTGAATTTGTTGGTGTTAGTTTTGTGGCCCAACATATGGTCAATTTTTGAGAATGTTTCATGTACACTCTGGCATTTTGGGATGAAATGTTCTATAGATATCTATCCTATCTAGTTGTTCTAATGTTTAGTTTAAGGCTCATATTTTTTATTGATTTTCTGTTTGGATGAACAATCTAGAGCCATCAGCGGTGTATTGAAGTCTCCAAGTATGATTGTATTTTTGCCGGTTTTTATTTTTAGACCAGTTAGTAGATGTCTTATATACTTTGGTACTCCTTGGTTTGGTGCATATATATTAAGAAGTGTTATGTCTTCCTGATTCAATGTCCCCTTTATCATTATGAAATTACCATCTTTTTCTTTGATTACTTTTGCTGTCTTATAGTCAGCATTGTTAGATATGAGTAAGGCTACACCTGCTTTTCTTTGGATGTAAATTGCTTGGAGAATTGTTTTCCAACCTTTCACTTTGAATTTGTTTTTATCCTTGTAACTTAGATGTGTGTCTTGAAGGCAGCATATAGTTGGATTTTCTTTTTTGATGCATTCTGCTAGTCTGTGTCTTTTTATTGGTGAGTTTAATTCATTTACATTTAGTGTAATTATTGACACTTGAGGGTTTCCTATTTTATATATTGCTTTCTGATAGCTCTGTATCTATTTTTGGTTTTTCTCTTTTGTTTTTCTGTCATTTGTTTTTGTTTGGCTGTGCTCCATACTTCTTTCCTTTGTTTCTTCTTTTTTAAAGCCATGTTTCTGTAGTGTTTTTTTCAGAGGTGGTTACCATTAAGTAGTAAAAAAGATATATATCATATTCATTGTAGTACATTATCTCATGAGCACTTCTGTACTCCATCCTCCTTTGCTACTGTTCATCTTTGTCCTCTCCCCCTTTTTTTTTTTTTTTAATTTTATTTATTGATTTTACAGAGAGAGGAGGGGAGAGAACAAGAAGTATCAAGTCATAGTTGCTTCACTTTCGTTGTTCATTGATTGCTTGTTGTATGTGCCTTGACCGGGCAAGCCCAGGGTTTTGAACCGGCAACCTCAGCATTCCAAGTCAATGCTTTATCCACCGCGCCACCACAGGTCAGGCCCCTTTTTTGTTTTTGTTGTCACAGATTAATCTTGTTTTTATTGTGATCTTGATGGAGTTTTTACTTGTAATTTTGTTTTGTTTTTTGTATCTGGTTGGATAATTCCCTTTAGTATTTCCTGAAGTGGGGGTTTTCTGATGATAAATTTTCTCATCTTTTCTATATCTGTGAATGTTTTTATTTCCCCTTCATATTTAAAGGATAGCTTTGATGGATATAATATTTTTGGCTGGAAGTCCCTCTCTTTCAATACTTTTAATATTGGGGTTCACTCTCTTCTGGCTTGTAAAGTTCCTGCTGAGAACCTAATGGGCCTTCCTTTATATGTTGTATTCTTCTTTTCCCTGTATGTCTTGAGGATTTTTTCTTTGTCACTGGTTTGTGATAATTTTATTAAGATGTGTTTTGGAGTAGGTCTGTTTGGGTTAAGGTAACTTGATGTATTTTCTGTTTGCTTCTTGGATTCAAGGCTCTAATTCTTTCCACAGGCTTGGGAATTTCTCATCTATTATTTGTTTGAATATATTCTCCATTCCATTTTCTCTCTCTTCTTTTTCTGATATACCCTTTATTCTTATGTTGCTCTTTCTGATGGAATCATACAATTCCTGTAGGGTTTTCTCTTTTTATTTGTGAGTTTCTCTCTCCTCTTTTCTCTGTAGTGTCTCTAGTTGCCTGTCTTTGATGTCACTAATTCTCTCCTCTATCTGGCCTGTTCTATTAGCTAAGCTAGTCAACCTTGTTTTTCAGTTCATGTACTGAGTTTTTCATCTCTGTTTGATTCTTTTTTTATAGTTTCAATTTCCTTGGTGATGTATTCTTTTTGTTCTTTGAATTGTTTTTGAGCTTTCTAAATTATCTTTCCATGCTTTCTTGTATTTCCCTAAGTAATTTTAGGACTTTAGTTTTTAATTCTCTGTCATTTAACTCCAATGTTTCCAAGCAATTGAAATTTTTTTGTAGAGATTTTTCATCATCTATCTGAGCTACATCTTTGTCTTTTGTATCCATGATATTTGATTTCTTTTTCCTTAATGGCATTTGAGAGTGGTATTTTTTTTAATAATTTTATTTTTAATGGGGCGACATCAAAAAATCAGGATACATATATTCAAAGATAACAACTCCAGGTTATCTTGTCATTCACTTATGTTGCATACCCATCACCCAAAGTCAGATTGTCCTCTGTCACCTTCTATCTAGTTTTCTTTGTGCCTCTCCCCCCTCCCCCCATAACCACCACACTCTTATCAATGTCTCTTAGTTTCACTTTTATGTCCCACCTACATATGGAATAATGCAGTTCCTGGTTTTTTCTGATTTACTTATTTCACTTCGTATAATGTTATCAAGATCCCACCATTTTGCTGTAAATGATCCGATGTCATCATTTCTTATGGCTGAGTAGTATTCCATAGTGTATATGTGCCACATCTTCTTTATACAGTCATCTATTGATGGGATTTTTGGTTGTTTCCATGTCCTGGCCACTGTGAACAATGCTGCAATGAACATGGGGCTGCATGTGTCTTTACGTATCAGTTTCTGAGTTTTTGGGATATATACCCAGTAGAGGGATTGCTGGGTCATAAGGTAATTCTATTTTCAGTTTTTTGAGGAACCACCATACTTTCTTCCATAATGGTTGTACTACTTTACATTCCCACCAACAGTGTATGAGGGTTCCTTTTTCTCCACAGCCTCTCCAACATTTGTTATTACCTGTCTTGTTAATAATAGCTAATCTAACAGGTGTGAGGTGGTATCTCATTGCAGTTTTGATTTGCATTTCTCTAATCACTAACAAAGATGAGCATCTTTTCATATATCTGTTGGCCATTTGTATTTCTTCCTGGGAGAAGTGTCTGTTCATGTCCTCTTCCCATTTTTTTATTGGATTGTTTGTTTGTTGTTGAGTTTTATAAGTTCTTTGTATATTTTGGATATTAAGCCCTTATCTGAGCTGTTGTTTGAAAATATCATCTCCCATTTAGTTGGCTGTCTGTTTATTTTATCAGTTTCTCTTGCTGAGCAAAAACTTCTTAGTCTGATGTAGTCCCATTCATTAATTTTTGCCTTCACTTCTCTTGCCATTGGAGTCAAATTCATAAAATGCTCTTTAAAACCCAGGTCCATGAGTTGAGTACCTATATCTTCTTCTATGCACTTAATTGTTTCCGGTCTTATGTTTAGATCTTTGATCCATTTTGAGTTAATTTTTGTACAGGGGGAGAGACTGTAGTCCAGTTTCATTCTTTTGCATGTGGCTTTCCAGTTTTCCCAGCACTATTTATTGAAGAGGCTTTCTTTTCTCCATTGTGTGTTCTTGGCCCCTTTATCAAAAATTATTTGACTATATATATGTGGTTTTATTTCTGGGTTTTCTGTTCTGTTCCATTGGTCTGAGTATCTATTTTTCTGCCAATACCATGCTGTTTTGATTGTCGTGGCCCTATAATATAGTTTGAAGTCAGGTATTGTAATGCCCCCAGCTTCATTCTTTTTCTTTAGGATTGCTTTGGCTATTCGGGGTTTTTTGTAGGTCCATATAAATCTGATGGTTTTTTGCTCCATTTCTTTAAAAAATGTCATTGGAATTTTGATGGGAATTGCATTAAATTTGTATATTGCTTTGGGTAATATGGCCATCTTGATTATATTTATTCTTCCTAGCCAAGAACAAGGTATATTCTTCCATCTCATTATATCTTTTTCGACTTCCTTTAACAATGGTTTATAGTTTTCATTATATAAGTCCTTTACATTCTTTGTTATGTTTATTCCTAAGTATTTTATTTTTTTTGTTGCAATCGTGAAGGGGATTGTTCTTTTGAGTTCGTTGTCAAATGTTTCATTGTTGGCATATAGAAAGGCTATTGACTTCTGTATGTTAATTTTGTATCCTGCGACCTTACTGTATTGGCTTATTGTTTCTAGTAGTTTTTTTGTGGATTCTTTGGGATTTTCAATGTATAGAATCATATCATCTGCAAAAAGTGATAGCTTTACTTCTTCTTTTCTGATATGGATGCCTTTTATTTCTTTGTCTTGTCTGATTGCTCTGGCTAGAACTTGAGAGTGGTATTTTAATAACACTAATAAGAGATGATTAAAAAATAAAATAAAAATTGGAAACATAAAGTGAAACAATGAAAACTCTATGATGATAAGTGGAACCAAAACTATATAGAACGGGGTGCCAGATCTGGGGGGAAATTACAAAGAGATAAAAATGAAGTAAAGAACACACAAAATGCCACAAACAAAACTATGAATCCAGAATAAAATAATTTGTTGATAAATTACAACCAAATGAAAGAAAAATAAAAAGAGAAAAAGAAAGAGAAAGGAAAAAAAAAGTTAAGGTTTTTGAAATGTAACCCTCATAAAAAAAAAGAATAAAAATATAACACCTATGGATAATGACGCTCAATAGGAAAAGAAAGGAATAAGATAGAAAGAAGATAAAATGACCAAATTGAAAAAAACAAAAAAAATTTTTTAAAGTTATAAAAAATGTAATATTTTTCTGGTTTTGAGAGGTAGCTTTTTTTTCTCTTTCTTTTCAGCAGGTGGTGCTATATTACAGGTTTTGTCTCTCTGGTGCTCTTGAGTAGAGATTTGCTGTTATGTTGCTATGACAATGACATAGGCTGGACCTCAGTAGGTGAGGTAGGTAGGGTTTACAGGCTCCGACAATGGGAGAGTCGGTTAGTTTTCCAGGTGCCTCTCTCCACGTCTCTCCCTCCTATGCTAGCAGTCTAGGGACTTAGCTGTGAAGTTGCCACAGCCACTGCTTGCAGAGCAAGTGGCTCTAAGAACTGTCAAGTCCTTCCTTCAGCACCACTCAAAGTACAGTTCTGGGTAAGGCTGTGCTAATCAGAGCTGCCAGTGAAAGCAGGTAGGGCAGGGAGCCGATTACTGATCAGGAGCCTTTCTAAGGGCCCTTGGCCATGTCTAGTATGCCTCAGCACTTCACAGGTCTAATCTCCACAGGCTTTTCTCCCTTGTGCCCTGTTTGGAGGCCCACAGCCCAGCCCCCACAATTTCTGAAGTGCCTTTGGAGATGTGCTCTGCATTAATGCGCTTTGTGACCTGTATCAGCTCACTGAGGCACCCCACCCAGACAGGTTTAGACCTAGGTGTCCCAGCCCTGTTCACTTCCCGTGCTGTTGGTCGGGGAGCTGGGACCACATAGAAATGCTGGCTACAGCCCAGGCAGAAGTCCACTGCTGACGATCTCGAGCCTAGCTCCTACACCCATGAATGCGTGCACCCAAGCCAGAGGTGCCAGGTGGAACCACTCGCACACCGCCTGCGATTGCAGACCAGGAGAACACAAAGGGAAAAACTGATAGGCACCAGCCTCTGTGGGTAACATGCTCCAGCAACCTCTGTCGGAGTCTGCAGCCTGCGCCAGCCCTGCATCCGCAATCTCAGGCTGAGCCACCACACTCTCTCTTCTGCTTGATCATCCACCCTAGCCCAGCTTCTTCCCTTGCTCCAAATCCTTCGTTTCTCTCAGGTCCAGGTAAAAGCGGCCCTTCCTCAGATCAGTGAGGAAAGTAGAATACTTCATTATCCATCTTATTTTTTTCAGACTAGATTATATATTCAGCCATCTTTTCACTGAATCATACCTTTGTCTGTTGTGTGTGTATATTTCAGATACTCCTGAGATTGTTTCTCTTCTCTACTTGTTGAATTTATTGAAATTTCAGGAGAGATATTGGGAGTACCCCTCATGATGCCATTTCTCTGATGTTACTCCTGGAATTCACTGAATATTTTTAGAACTTCAATTTTGAATTCTCTGTCATTTAAACCCAAGATTTCCATGTAATAGAGATATTTTTTCTGGAGATTTTTCTGAATTTATTTATTTATATTAATTTTAATGGGGTGACATTGATAAATCAGGGTACATATGTTTAGAGAAAACATCTCCAGGTTATTTTGACATTGGATTATGCTGCATTTTCATCACCCAAAGTCAAATTGTCTTCTATCACCTTCTGATTTTCTCTGTGCCCCACTCCTGCCCCCTACCCCATAAGCACCACACTCCAGGTCTCTGAGTCTCATTTTTATGTCCCACCTATGTATGAAATCATATAGTTCTTAGTTTTTTCTGATTTACTTATTTCACTCAATATAATGTTATCAAGGTCCATCCATGTTGTTGTAAATGATCTGATGTCATCATTTCTTATGGCTGAGTAGTATTACATAGTATATATGTACCAAAGCTTTTTAATCCACTTGTCCTCTGATGAACACTTGGGCTGTTTCCAGATCTTCGCTATTGTGACACTGCTGCCATAAACATGGGGGTGCATTTCTTCTTTTGAAACAGTGCTATGGCCCTGGCCGGTTGGCTCAGTGGTAGAGTGTTGGCCTGGCGTGCAGAAGTCCTGGGTTCGATTCCCAGCCAGGGCACACAGGAGAAGCGCCAGTCTGCTTCTCCACCCCTCCCTCTCTCCTTCCTCTCCCTCAGCCGAGGCTCCATTGGAGCAAAGATGGCCCAAGCGCTAGAGTGGCTCTGGTCGCAACGAGCGACGCCCTGGAGAGGCAGAGCATCGCTCCCTGGTGGGCAGAGCGTCACCCCCTGGTGGGCGTGCCAGGTGGATCCCGGTCGGGCACAAGCGGGAGTCTGTCTGACTGTCTCTCCCCGTTTCCAGCTTCAGAAAAATACAAAAAAAAGAAAAAAGAAAAAAGAAACAGTGCTATGGTGTTCTTGGAGTATATTCCTAAAAGTGGGATAGCTGGGTCAAAAGGCAGTTTGATTTTTAATTTTTTGAGGAATCTCCATACTGTTTTCCACAGTGGCTGCACCAGTCTGCATTCCCACCAGCAGTGCAGGAGGGTTCCCTTTTCTTTACATCCTCACCAGCACTTATTCTGTGTTGTTTTGTTGATGAGTGCCATTCTGACTGGTGTGAGGTGGTATCTCATTGTGGTTTTAATTTGCATTTCTCTAAGGATTAGTGATGTTGAGCATTTTTTCATATGCCTGTTGGCCATCTGTATGTCCTCTTTGGAGAAGTGTCTATTCATTTCTTTTGCCCATTTTTGATTGGATTGTCTGCCTGGTGTTGAGATTTACGAGTTCTTTATAAATTTTGGTTATTAACCCCTTATCAGACGTATTGTCAAATATATATATTCTCCCATTGTGTAGTTTGTCTTTTTATTCTGTTCTTATTGTCTTTAGCTGTGAAAAAGCTTTTTAGTTTGATATAGTCCCATTTGTTTATCCTGTCTTTTATTTCACTTCCCCATGGAGATAAATCAGCAAATATATTGCTCCGAGAGATGTCGGAGAGCTTACTGCCTATGTTTTCTTCTAAGATGCTTATGGTTTCACGGCCTACATTTAAGTCTTTTATCCATTTTGAGTTTTTTTTGTGAGTGGTGTAAGCTGGTGATCTAGTTTCATTTTTTTGCAGGTAGCTGTCCAATTTTCCCAACACCATTTGTTAAAGAGGCTGTCTTTACTCCATTGTATTTCCTTGCCTCCTTTGTCAAATATCAGTTGTCCATAGAACTGTGGGTTTATTTCTGGGTTCTCTGTTCTGTTCCATTGATGCCTGTTCTTATGCCAGTACCAGGCTGTTTTGAGTACAATGGCCTTGTAATATAACTTGATATCAGGAAGTGTGATACCTCCCACTTCATTCTTCTTTTTTAAGATTGCTGAGGCTATTCGTGTTCTTTTTTGGTTCCATATAAATTTCTGGAATATGTGTTCTATATCTTTGAAGTATGTCATTGGTATTTTAATTGGTATTGCATTAAATTTATAGATTGCTTTGGGTAATATAGACATTTTAATGATGTTTATTCTTCCTAACCATGAGCACGGTATATGCTTCCACTTGTTTGTATCTTCCCTGATTTCTTTGATCAATGTTTTGTAATTTTCCGAGTACAAGTCTTTAGTCTCCTTGGTTAAGTTTATTCCAAGGTACTTTATTTTTTTTGGTTGTAATTGTGAAGGGGATTGTTTCTTTAATTTCTCTTTCTGACTGTTCATTGTTGGTGTATAAAAATGCCTCTGATTTCTGAGTATTGATTTTATATCCTGCCACTTTGCTGAATTCATTTATCAGGTCCAGTAGCTTTTTGACTGAGACTTTAGGGTTTTCTATATACAATATCATATATCTGCAAATAATGATAGTTTTACTTCTTCTTTTCCCACTTGAATTCCTTTTATTTCTTCTTCTTGTCTGATAGCTGTGGCTAGGTCTTCCAGGACCATGTTAAATAAGAGTGGTGAAAGGTGGCACCCCTGCCTTGTTCCTGATCTTAAGGGTATTGCTTTTAATTTTTGCCCATTGAGTATGATGTTGGCTGTGGGTTTCTCATAGATGGCTTTTATCATGTTGAGGTATGTTCCCTGTATTCCCACTTTGCTGAGAGTTTTGATCATGAATGGGTGCTGGATTGTATCAAATGCTTTTTCTGCATCTATTGTAATTATCATATGGTTTTTCTCCTTCTTTTTGTTTATGTGATGAATCACATTGATTGATTTACAAATATTATACCAGCCTTTCCTCCTCAGAATAAATCCCACTTGATCATGGTGTATGATTTTTTTCATATATTGTTGGATCCAGTTTGCTAATATTTTGTTGAGGATTTTAGCATCTATATTCATCAGGGATATTGGCCTATAATTTTCTTTCTTTGTGTTGTCTTTGCCTGGTTTTAGAATCAGAATTATGCTCGCCTCATAAAAGGAGCTTGGAAGTCTTCCTTCCTCTTGAATTTTTTTGAAATAGTTTGAGAAGGATAGGAGTTAGTTCTTCTTTGGATATTTGGTAGAATTCTGTTGTGAAGCCATTGGGCCCTAGACTTTTCTTTGTTGGGAGTTTTTTGATAACTGTTTCGATCTCATTTGTTGTAATCGGTCTGTTTAGGTTTTCTGATTCTTCCAGATTGATTTTTGGAAGATTGTATGTTTCAAGGAATTTGTCCCTTTCATCTAGGTTGTCTAGTTTTTTGGCATACAGTTCTTCATAGTATTTTCTTACAATATTTTGTATTTCTGTTGTGTCAGTTGTTATTTCTCCTCTCTCATTTCTAATTTTATTTATTTGAGTCCTCTCTCTCTTTTTCTTGGTGAGTCTAGTTAAAGGTTCATCAATCTTGTTTACCTTTTCAAAGAACCAGCTCCTAGTTTCATTGATCTTCTGTATTGTTTCTTTAGCCTCTATGTCATTTATTTCTGCTCTGATCTTTATTATTTCCTTCCTTCTACTACATTTGGGCTTTACTTGCTGTTCTTTTTCTAATTCTTTTAGATGCAGGGTTAAGTTGTTTATTTGAGCTTTTTCTAGCTTCTGAAAGTGTGCCTGTAGTGCTATGAACTTCCCTCTCAGCACTGCTTTCGCTGTGTCCCATAAATTTTGAGTTGTTGTATGCTCGTTGTCATTCGTTTCTAGGAATTTTTTTATTTCTTCTTTGATCTCATTCTTAATCCATTCATTATTTAACAACCTGCTATTTAGTTTCCATGTGTTTGAGAATTTTTGAGCTTTTCTGTTGTGATTCATTTCTAGTTTCATGCCGTTGTGATTGGAGAAAGTGCTTGATATGATTTCAGTCTTCTTAAATTTGTTGAGAGCACTTTTGTGCCCTAACATGTGGTCTATCCTAGAGAATGTACCATGAGCACTTGAAAAGAATGTATATTCTGCTGCTTTAGGGTGAAAGGTTCTGAAGATATCTATTAAATCGAGTTGATCTAGTGTTTCCAATAAGTCTGCTGTTTCTTTGTTAATTTTCTTTCTTGAGGATCTATCTAGTGATGTTAGTGGGGTATTGAAATCCCCTACTATTATAGTATTGCTGTTGATCTCGCCCTTTAAATCCATCAAAGTCTGCTTTATATATTTAGGTGCTCCTATATTAGGTGCATAGATATTTATAATAGTTATATCTTCCTGTTGGATTACTCCCTTTATCATTATGTAATGACCTTCTTTATCTCTTACTATATCCTTTGTTTTAAAGTCCAATTTGTCTGATATAAGTATTGCTACCCCAGCTTTTTTTTCATTTCTGTTTGCATGAAACGTTTTTTTCCATCCTTTTACCTTCAATCTATGTGTGTCTTTTGTTCTAAGGTGTGTCTCTTGTAGACAACATATGTATGGGTCCTGTTTTCTTATCCATGCAGCTACCCTATGTCTTTTGATTGGATCATTTAATCCACTTACATTTAAGGTTATTATTGATATGTAGTTGTTTATTGCCATTTTCTTCTTTAAAGGTGTATTCCTTTTTTTGCTGTATTCTTTTCCCACTTTGATCCATTTACAACAGGCCCCTTAACATTTCCTGCAGCACTGGTTTGGTTGTAATGAATTCCTTGAGTTGTTTTTTGTCTGGGAAGCTTTTTATTTCTCCTTCGATTTTAAACGATAGCCTTGCTGGATAAGTAGTCTTGGTTGTAGGTTCTTGTTCTGCATTACTTTGAATATTTCCTGCCATTCCCTTCTGTCCTCAAGTGTCTCTGTTGAGAAGTCAGATGTCATCCTTATGGGGGCTCCTTTGTAGGTGATAACTTTTTTTTCTCTTGCAGCTTTTAATATTTTCTCTTTATCGCTTAGCTTTGGTATTTTAATTATGATGTGTCTTGGTGTAGGTTTCTTTGGGTTTCTCTTTAATGGAGTCCTCTGTGCTTCTTGGATTTGTGAGAGTTTATCTTGCATTAATTTAGGGAAGTTTTCAGCTATGATATGATTGAACAAAGTCTCTATCCCTTGTTCTTTTTCTTCTTCTTCAGGAACCCCTATGATGCAGATGTTATTTCTCTTCATGTTGTCACAGAGCTCTCTAAGAGTTTCCTCTGACTTTTTGAGTCTCTTTTCTCTTTTCTTCTCTGCTTTCATGCCTTCATTCCAGTTGTCCTCTAACTCGCTGATTCGATCCTCTGCTCTATCTATTCTGTTTTTAATTCCTTCCATTGTGGTCTTTATTTCTGATATTGTATTTGTCATCTCCAACTGATTCTTTTTTATACTTGCTATTTCTTTATTTAGGTTTTCATACTGACCCTCCATTGTTGTTCTAAGATCCCTAAGCATCCTTACAATCATTATTTTGAACTCCGCATCTGGAAGTTTGATTATTTCCATATCACTCAGTTCATCTCTCGAAGGTGTCTCTTGTGGTTTCATTTGGATTGCACTCCTTTGTCTTCTCATCCTCTTTTTTGGGTGTTTTATTTATAGAGTTGGTTGAGTCTAGGCTTGGTGTTGTCTGCCTCCAGTTTTCAGTTGTGTTATTTCTAGGTCTTCTTGGGTTGGTATCAGCTGTTATATGTAATCCACTTTTGGATTTGGGCAGCTTTGAAGTCTTGATTTGTTTGTTTTCTTAACAGGTGATAGTCTTGTTTGCTGATCTCAGCAGGGGGCTTCCTTGAAACTGTATCCAGGAATGCGATGGGTGTAACCTGAGACTCTGAAGGCCTCTTTAGCCGCTAATCTCACTGGGGGCAGGGTGTTTTCTCAGCTTCAGTAGGGGGAGGTGTATCTCAGGTCTCCATGGAGACCTGAGTTACTGCCCCTCCTCCCCACTTCTTGTTTTCAGCTGTGTCTTGTTGCGCTGATTGGAGCTGGAGAGATGTCCAGAGATCTCTGATTCGGAAGCACTTCAGCTCTGTTTTGTGAAAGGTTCAGTCCCTCCCCCAGCTATGGCTGCCTCCAGCATGGATGAGTCAGCCCTTTTAGCTCGTCTCTTGCATTCCTTAGCCCCTCACAGTCTGTCCCTCTCCCTGTCCTCTCCACCTGGGAGATAAGCTGGTCCTTTCAACACACCTCACTCCCTGGTCACCAGGCAAGTGCCTGTGAGCAGTAGTTTCTGCTCCCCTCCCTCTGAGATCCTCTCTGGGCTCTCAGCCCCCCACCCCCTCCATTCCAGCAAGCAGAGGAGGTTTAGGGCTCCCTACCAGGACTCCTGTGGTTTCTTCTTTGCTCCTTGGTTTTTGAGAGCCATTCTTGCAGTTCAGAGTTGGTTTCTCATGATGATTTTTCCTAAATTGATTTGTATTCCAGTTTGGTGGTGAGAGCTGGGCATCTGTGCATCCGCCTACTCTGCTGCCATCTTTTTCTCCTCTCGTATTTGTCATTTCTGACTGATTCTTTTTTATTATTTCAGTGTCCTTTTTTTATATTTGCTATGTCTTTATTTAGGTGTTCATCATGACCATCTATTGTTGTTCTAAGATCTTTGAGCATCCTAAGAATCATTATTTTAAGCTCTGCATCTGGTAATGTGGTTATATCTGACTCATTCAGGTTCTTTTCTGGGAATTTCTCCTGATTCATTTGTGTTGCATTTCTCTGCCTTCTCATTTTGTTTGTGTAAAAGAAGGTTTTGGCCACTGGAGTCCACTGGGTGTGGCCTCTGTGTTTCCTAGGTGTGGTCTGTGTGCAGGCCCACCACCCCTTCTGCTGCTGCTGCCTAGGGCATTCGGGTTGGAGATTTTTTATTACTTATCTTAACTACATCTTTGTCTTGTGTATCCTTGATGTTTGATTTCTTTTTCCTGGATTGAATTTGAGAATTATATTATTAAGAACTCTAACAAGAGACAACTAAGAAATGAAAAATAAAAGCTGATGAAATACAGTTAAATAATAAGAATTCTAAAATTAATGATATGTAGAAATAAAAATGACAGAAAATAAAGAGCAAGAACCAAGAAAAAGAGAATAACAATGAAATCAGAAGCAAACAAAATACCAGAAAAAACTATGAGTAAAAGTATAATAATTTGAAGAGAAATGAAATTCATGTGAGAAAAAGAGATAAACATAAAAAAGAAGAAAAGGGAGGGAAGAAAAAAAGAGTAAACAAAAAAGTATAAAAAATAAGACATAAAACACTCAGAAAAAATAAGAATAAAAAATTAAAAAAAACTATGGGTAATGAAATTCAAATAGGAAAAAGAGAAAGAAGAATAAGGAAAGAATAAAAAATGAGAAATAGAAAATGTTTTCAGTTTTGATAGGTTACTTTTTCTTTTTCTAGTAGGTATCACTGTAGTACAAGTTTTGGCCCTGTGAAATTCTTGGGCAGAACTCTGCTGAGCATTACTGTCATAATGATGTAGGCAGAGCTGCAATAGTTTTGGTGATGGGGCATGTTGTGAGGGCATTACAGGTTCAGCTTTTATGGCTTTGTGACTTTATGGTTCTAGCAATGGTAGTTTCAGGTCTCCTGGTGCTCTTCCCCACATCTCTCCAGAATAGGAGTTCAGACATGGATCACCTCTGCCTCTCAAGGGAGAGAGTGGCCCCAGAGAGTCAGCTGTGGTGGGTCCACCACGGCCAATCTTTGTACCACAAGGGAAGGGTGGTGGGAACAGTGAGGCTGGGGGGGCCACACTGTGGTCCTCTCCCACACTGTACAGAGTACAGGCTATGGGTAGAGTTCAGGCTGCTCACTGAGGGCAGGTGTGCTTGAGCGCTGTTGATTGATTGCATTTGAATGCTGCCAAACTCCATGCACTATGCTTGTGCAGATTAACAGAGTGCTGCAAGTTGTGCATGTTCATGTGTGCTGGATGATTACAAGTGGAGCCGAGCGATTCCAGCAGAACAAGAGAACTCTGGCCATGATCCTGTGCTCAGTTGTGCCCATCTTAATTCAGCCCCTTCCCTTCTGCCCTTAATCTTTCTACATCTAAGGATGTAACACAAAACCTGAGCCAAATGAACCCCCCTCAGTCATGCAAGGAACGAGAAAAATGTGGTACTCTGGCTTCTCTCCTTTCCAGAGTGAACCACAAAAGTGTTTTATCTTTGGCTCCTCTTTTCAACCTGTCCCACCTTCTGTTTCTTCAGTCCACAAATCTTTCAGGCACAGCTGGGCTTGGGTTGCTTTACTGCATTATAGTTGTTCAATTTGTTGACATTTTCAGGAGAGAGACGAGGACTATGTCTTATGCTGCCATTTCTCTGACATCACTCTCATGCTGTTTTGATTATCATGGTTCTGTCGAGTATTATGCTACCTCCAGCTTCAGTCTTTTTTCTCAGGATTGCTTTAGTTATTTGGGATCTTTTGTGGTTCCATACAAATATGATGATTTTTTGAGATTAATTTTCAAGGTTTTTTTTTTACACATTCTTCATAAAGGTTATGGGATTGTTATTGAATATACAGTAGTTATATACCTTTAGAAAATATTTTTGAAATATAAAAAAAATCACTTTGAGAATCTGTAAACCTCCAGGATCTCCTTCCAGAGGCCATTTCTATACAATATAAAAAAAGTCAGATAATTTTATCTGTATGCATTAGGGGATGTCTCTCAATTGAGGAAAAATATTTTGGGCCTTTGAATTGACTGGGATCCAAAGTAAAAAAAAAAAATGTGTTTTTTTTCATGTAATGATTCAAGTCATTAAACATTTTCTGAGGTCTCACATGTACCTTTTTGTATATGTCCAGAACTATTCTAAGTTGGTACAACAAAATGAGGAAATTTGAACTAAAAACAAATAAATTAAATCTTGTACACCCCAAGAGGTTCATTCTTTTTCAGTCATTTTTGCAGGATGCTATTATAGCATCATCATCTTTGGAATTCATTTTCTAAAACTAGCTGCACAATCGGGGGCATATCCTTTTGAATGTGCTCATTGATGAAAACTCCCTGTTGTTCATTTCCTGAAATCAAATTTTTACTCAGAGAAACATTATTGTAAAGTAAGCACATTTTCAATTATTATCTGAGACAGTTTGTCACAGAGATGTGATATGTATTAAACAAAGAGATATGTGAATATATTTCACAAACTCTAATGGATAATCTCCTGTATAGTTATTAACATTACTGATGTTATTTTATGCTTGATTTCTTATTTACATTTAATGAAACCACTAAAATAATAGATGTAATATTTCAAAAATTATGATAATAGGACAAATAATAGTGACATTTTCAGAATATTTACTGCCAATCAGGCATCATGTTAAGCTCTTATTTGTCATATTTAACTTAATCACCATGAATGCTGCCCTTGGAGTTTCCATTTCAAAGATGAGAAAAACTAAAATTTAGAGAGGTTAATTCTGCCTAAATTAAAAAACTAGCAAGTGGCAGCTGAGATTTGGACCCAGATTGAAATGATCCTCAAACTAATCCTTTGAAGTCTTATGTTAACCCCCTATTTCTGGCACTCAATATGAAGGGGAAAAAATGCACAAGCCTTTCTGATTATTTTATATCAGTAATTTACAGTCTTGGCTGTAAATAAATTACCTGTGAAGTTTTAGAAAAAAACATCCCAAAGTACAGGACACACTTGAAATCTATTATATCCCTGAGGGTTGAATCTAGATATTAGCATTTGAAAAAAACAACCCAGATCTTGAAGTGATTCCAGCTTGCAGCCTACTTGAGACTGTTAACCGCTTGGCCCCTGAGATAGAGTAGCAGAGTGAGTAAGACTTTCTTTATGTTTGGTTACCCACTCATCTACTGGTGGACCTGGTCTGCTCCCGAGTCTTGGCTATTGTAAATAACACTGCAATGATCATAAGGGTGCATATATTCTTTCGAAACCATGTTTCGGGTTTCTTCTCAGAAGTAGAATCACTGGGTCATAAGGCAGTTTCATTTTTATTTTTTGAGGTAATTCCATACTGTTTTCCATGGTGGCTGCACCAACCTGCATTGCCACCAACAGTGCACAAGGGTTCCCTTCTCTCCACACTTTTACCAAAACTTGTGGTTTGTTGACTTATTGGTGATGGCCATTCTGACATGTATGATGTGATATCTTATTGTGATTTTAATTTGTATTTTTCTGGAGGACATTGTGCTAAATGAAATATGAAGAAGACAAGTACAATATGATTTAACTCATACATGGAATCTAATGAACAAAATGAACTAACATGCAAAATAGAGATAGACTCATAGGTAGAGTGCCGGTTTACAGCTGTCAGGGGTGGGGGACTGGGTGGGAGGGTGGACAGATTGAGCCAAAAAGAGAGAAAAAAGAACTTTATGATTGGGAGTAAGATGATTTTTATTCCTATTTGGCTACTTACAAATTGTATGATGATAGACTACATCACTTTCTTAAACTATGGCAATGATTTTAATGACATCTTTTGTGGTGAAAATACCAATAACCCATGAAATGTTCCCAGCACACTGTCTGGAACTTTGGTTGTACCTGGTAAGAGGCAGTATTTTGTATCTCTTGTCCATGCTCTGCAGAGATTTTTGGTTGTTCATGAAATCTTAAGTATGTATTCCTCTGTCCCTGGGTAGAAGTAAGAAGCTATTATTGGTCCCTAAAATCTCTTTCAAATAATTAATTTCATGTCATTTTTAATGAGTAGTATGGGATTTATATTTCTATAGGAGATTGACAATATTTAATAATAGGATCAATAAATTACTTATTTTGGGAGTAACCCAGACCACTTAATAATGAGACCTGTTATTTTATGCCTTGATTAGTTAGTATTGATGTCTGGAAGTGACCATTGACATACTTTTAGAGACAGTTGTTTTTTTTTAATGTAGATACTGTCCTTTCCTCTGAAAACTTGTTTACTTTTCTCACACAGGGGTAGGCAGCAAGGTTGTTTGAATTAATCTTTTAAGTGAGTGTTTATTAGAGATAAGTAATTGTTTGCAGCTGCATATGTCTATAGGTATTGGTTTTTCTTTTAGTAAGGGACAAGATAATTTGCCCAGTGACTTTGGAAAGTGCAGTCTTGGTTGTCCCCATATGCTTAAGAGTGTCTTTGCTTCTTGAATTGAAAAACTACTGGAGATTCCTGCTCCTCCATAACACATAATGGTAGTGGGGGACAGGTGGCCAATTTTATCTTTAGAGATTTTTTTCACCCTTCAATAAAAAAGGAAATCAGTAGTGTTTCATTCTGAGTGAAGATTATGAACACAAACAGTGGATAGGCTTTTCAGGGTGGAGGATAGTGACCTCAAGGTATTAAGCCCTTCTAACTTACCTCATCTTCAAAAGATATTTTAGATGTTATTAGGATGTGATAAATATTGTAGAGCTTAAAATTATAGAAGTGAGCCTAAAGATATGATGTGCTGCCAGAAGTCTTATTTGGCAGTTTTGGGAAAAGCCTCTACAATCTTCAGATTTTATTGGAAGTTCTCAACAACACCAACACACAGAACCAATTCTACTGCCCCCGGCAAAACATGACATGTGTCCTCCAAATGCAGTAATGCAGCTACTAACCCAGAAAGTTGTCAGTTGAAGATGAGTTTCCATTAGTGCCGATAGATTTGTAGATAGATATGAGGACTGACAATTTACCCAGCTCTCCTGCCCTAACCTCCTTTGTTGCTTGGCAGAGGCACAGCTGACCTGGGAATGGAAAACAGCAACAATAGCTTCTTGGGAATATAGTACCCTGGCCTGATCAATCTCAAACCTGTGTTCTTTGTCCCTCTAATAAAGATTGGATTTTGAACTTGTGACAATATTGAAAAGTAGGCTTTGAGATCTTGCACTTAGAAACAGGATTTTTTAAAAGAAATTTTACCTAGAGAGCTTGTAGGGAACTGAAGAGGACCAGCAGCAAACAGTGGGGTTTAAGGGTCATAGCTTTGCCATTTCCTGGTTATGGGATCTGGTATGATCTACTTAACTGTGTCAGCCTCGTATGTATAAAATGGAACATAATATTTTTCTGGGTTAGTTTTATTGTGTGGACAAAAATAGTCTTTAGTAGTTTGGAGAAACCACATACTGTAAAGTGCTGAACACATGTGAACATTTTGCTTGTTCAGTTTTCTGGTTTATGCGTGACAAACAGAGGTAGGGAGAGTTTTTAATTAGAAACACTTTGACTCTTGGGCAGTAGTTCATTTCTCTATCCTCCAAAATCTGGTCAGCCTGAGCTTAAGTCTTCCATCAGCTATCAGTGATAGCATATACCCCGGGTCGGTGTGCTCCTCCCCATGGTGGGGCTGGCCTTAGGGAGGGGGTGCAGCATAGTATTAGAAGGTTGCAGCTGGAGTTTAATAGGCACTGTGTTCAAATGCCCACTGAGTCACATCCAAGCTGCTTGATCTTGATCTTTCATCTCTCATTTTCTTGTATGGGGTAGTTATAGGATTAAATAAACTCTTCCTTCTAGTGGTGGTTAGCATATGGTAAATGTTATTTCAAAGAATTACTAAAAACTATAGCATCTAGAGAGAATGGTCTTATGATCTTATTTTGGTAATTAAATTTCTATTTTTTATTTTTATTATTATTATTTTTTTTTTCATTTTTCTGAAGCTGGAAACAGGGAGAGACAGTCAGACAGACTCCCACATGCGCCTGACCGGGATCCACCCGGCACGCCCACCATGGGGCGACGCTCTGCCCACCAGGGGGCGATGCTCTGCCCATCCTGGGCGTGGCCATGTTGCGACCAGAGCCACTCTAGCGCCTGAGGCAGAGGCCACAGAGCCATCCCCAGCGCCCGGGCCATCTTTGCTCCAATGGAGCCTTGGCTGTGGGAGGGGAAGAGAGAGACAGAGAGGAAAGCGCAGTGGAGGGGTGGAGAAGCAAATGGGCGCTTCTCCTGTGTGCCCTGGCCGGGAATCGAACCCGGGTCCTCCGCACGCTAGGCCGACGCTCTACCGCTGAGCCAACCGGCCAGGGCCGGTAATTAAATTTCTAAAGAAAGACTAGCATTTGTCTCATATTTTTCATAGTTCTTCCAAATAGCACTTCACCTATTGTTCACAAACTTATACCTAATAATATAATTTATTGAGTACTTACTATATGCCAGAAATTGTACATACATATTTTCCCCACTGTGTTTGTGAGACAGACATTTTATTTCCCATGTAATGACAGTGCAACTGAGGCATCACAAAATCGAGTTCCTTGACCAGGATTTTTAACCAGTGGCAGGGCTGACTCTAAACTTGTATCTGAAATCCTTCAAAATGTGTGTCCTGTATTCCACTCAACTGTAAATATTCATGCCTTCTGAGGAGACAGAATTATCTATTTATCTTTAAATGGCAATGAAAATCTATATCCTTACCTTATACCATAGGTATATTCCTGGAGTTTTGGACAATTAAAATTGTTTTTGCCAGTCAAATCACATTCCAAATTTACAAGGAATATTATTTTTGCAATAAAATCTTCTCAAATCCTGAATTTAAAAAGCAAACTTAGTCCTGGCCGGTTGGCTCAGCGGTAGAGCATTGGCCTGGAGTGCGGGGGACCCGGGTTCGATTCCCGGCCAGGGCACATAGGAGAAGCGCCCATTTGCTTCTCCACCCCCTCTCCTTCCTCTCTGTCTCTCTCTTCCCCTCCCGCAGCCAAGGCTCCATTGGAGCAAAGATGGCCCGGGCGCTGGGGATGGCTCTGTGGCCTCTGCCTCAGGCGCTAGAGTGGCTCTGGTTGCAACATGGCCACGCCCAGGATGGGCAGAGCATCGCCCCCTGGTGGGCAGAGCTTCGCCCCTGGTGGGCGTGCCGGGTGGATCCCCGTCGGGCGCATGCGGGAGTCTGTCTGACTGTCTCTCCCCGTTTCCAGCTTCAGAAAAATACAAAAAAAAAAAAAAAAGCAAACTTAGATACTAATCAGAGTGAGGCTTAAGTACAGTAATAATAGTTAGTGATACCATGGAATGGGTTAGTATTAGTAAAAGATATAATTCTTTTGTGAAGTTGTTTTTGGTAAGGAGAGGACTGTTTATATGACAAGGAAAACTAAGGTAAATTTAGTTCTGCCAGGCTAACTACCTATTTCAACCACTAGAGGGCAGTGTTGGCATTGAAATGGCAATGAAGATGTTCTTTAAATTGAGAAAGCTGTGTAAAATGCAGACTATTGCTAAATTGACAAGATAGAAAATGATTTCATAGGAGTCACTGCATAATAATATTTGTATCTACTGTTATTGACAAGGTACATTCTGAAGGGAATCTTTTGCATCCTGTGCCTAGGGGTCGTGGGGATGGTTTCCGCAGGCGCAAAAAAAACTGCGCCTCTGGGGACTAGTTCAATTCCTGCTTTTCTATTCGCAAATTGTAGGCATGCTGGACGTTTCCAGTGTGAAAGAACTTTCCTTAAAACAGCAGTCACGATCACTCACTTACTAATTATCTTAAGGAATTCAGTCCTTGTCACAGACGTCATCCTGCTCATCCTCATTAGACCCTGTGCAGTCCATGGGACTGCTGTCCAAATGCCTTTTTACATAGATGGATAGATAAAGTCCTTGAGCTTTCAAGTCTCCCCCGTTTGCTGTGGAGCAGGAGCTGAATTAGGCGGTGCATTTTGTCTAACTCAAAAGTTGATCGCCTTATACTTAGTAATGGCATTTCCTAAGTGTGTGCCCTTCCTTCCTTCCTTAGCTCTTTCTCCACCGCAGCGCTTCCCAGAAGTACCTTTAGAACCATCAGGCTGTAGGGGGTGAGTGTCCAAGACAAGCTATTTAGCAGTATTATTTTTCAAGAAAGAAATATTAAAAATTTTATTCGCGTTGTCTCATAAAGCACGCCACCCCGTTTAAAACATTATTTTAACGCATTGCGGATAGATCATGAGAATTCTCATGTTTTCTGTTCTAAGGTTTGTGGCCAATCACAAGAATTCTTGGCTTTTCATTGTTGTCATTTAGTGAGAAACAATGTAACAAAAAACACATCTGCTGAAGCTAAAAATTACAAAAGTAATTAAAAGTGATTAGTCTCTTGTTAGTAATAAAAAGAATTATTTTTATTTCAATTTGATGTTTTTAACTTGCTCAGTAACCATACATAGTGACGAAGAACATGGTAAAATTCTGGATATATTTGCTGACAATTTATGAGATATTCCAAGTGAAACTGATGAAAGCTTTGACAGTGGAAGCGATAGTTATTCCTTCCAAAATGTGAAAAATAGTAATTTCAAGTAATTCTGAAACTGAAAATTTGAACAATTCCATACATGATTTTGAGCGTAATTTGAGTCTTAGTTGCCAAAATAATGATTGGTCAAAGGAGGACTTTCAACTTAATTTGGAAAACTTTGAAGGTAAGTTTTGGGTTACAGTTATACTGTCTGATTCTAAGAACTTCATTGAAGTCACCAACTTGATTTTTTAATTATTTTGTCATCAATCAAACATATATTATAACCAAAATGTGAGAAAGCACAAAAATTTGAAAACAAAAACTAGCATCTTTTATTTAAACAATTAAATTTAACAGGGTGATATTGGTTATCACTGGGCCAGCCACAACGAGTATATTCAGGTCCCGAGTGGCAATGGTACGGAATGTAATTGCAGAAAATAGACACAAAGATTTAAAGAATATAAAAGATGGGTCTGGCAGGGCTTCACAGTTCCTACTGGCAGAAAATTACTGCCCTAGCAAAGCTAAGAAAACCTGGCTGCCCCCAGAAACACATCCTTCTTTATTTACAGGGCAAAGTGGAAATTAGCATACAGCTTCCAAGGTAACTCAAGAACTCCATCAAGTGTAGAAAACCCCCACCAATACATAAACATACACAAAGGAGCCAGTCTTCTCTTTAGGGGCACATGGGGGGAAGGATGAGCAAATACATGGAGGTGTGGCAAAGGGCTTACTTAGCCTTCTACAACATAGTGAGGTGGGGCGCAGGGCAGCAGCCAGTTCCCCACACCTCTGTCCCCAAAATCTAAACTGCAAAATACCCTGTTGGCTTTTTGGTCCCCGAAAATTGGTCAATCAGAGTACATAGATTTAGAGAAAACATCTCCACATCCTTTGGACAGTCGATTATGTTGTATACCCATCACCCAAAGTCAAATCATCTTCTGTCACCCTGTATTTTGTTTCTTTTTAAGCCTCTCTCTTGCTCCCCAACCCCTCTCTCTCCACCCTTCCCTTCCCCCTGGTAACCACTCTACCCCTGTCTATATCCATGAGTCTCAATTTTGTGTCCCACCTATATATGGAATCATACAGTTCTTAGCTTTTTCTGATTTACTTATTTTGCTCAGTATAATGTTATCAAGGTTCATCCATGTTGCCATAAATGATACTATGTCATCATTTCTTATGGCTGAGTAGTATTTCATTGTATATATGTACCACATCTTCTTTACCCAATCCTCTATTGAAGGGCATTCTGGCTGTTTCCATATCTTGGCCACCATGAACAATGCGGTGATGAACATGGGGGTGTATGTGTCTTTATGTACCCATGTTTTCAAGTTTTGTGGGTATATACCAGTAGAGGAAATCCTGGGTCATATGGTAGTTCTATTTTTAATTTTTTGTGGAACAACCATACTTTCTTCCATAATGCTTGAACTAATTTACATTCACACCAACAGTGAATGAGGGTTCCTTTTTCTCCACAGCCTCTCCAGCACTTGTTATTACCTGGTTTGTTGATAATAGCTAATCTACCAGGTGTGAAGTGGTATCTCATTGTAGTTTTGATTTGCATTTTTTGAATAGTGATGATGAGCATTTTTTTCCATATATCTGTTGGTCATTTGTATTTCTTCTTGGGAGAAGTATCTGTTCATGTCCTCTTCCCATTTTTTATTAGATTGTTTGTTTGTTGCTAAGTTTTGTGAGATCTTTATATATTTTGGATATTAGTCCCTTATCTGAGCTGTTGTTTGAAAATATCATCTCTCATATAGTTGGTTGCCTATTTGTTTTGTTGACAGTTTCTTTTGCTGTGCAGAAGCTTCTTAGTCTGAGGTAGTCCCATTCATTTATCTTTGCCTTTACTTCCTTTGCCTTTGAAGTCAAATTTATAAAATGTTCTTTATGGCCAAGGTCCATGAGCTTAGTACCTATGTTTTCTTCTATATAATTTATTGTCCCAGGTCTTATATTTAGGTCTTTGATCCATGTTGAGTTAGTTTTTGTGCAAGGAGATAAAACTGTAGTTAAGTTTCATTATTTTGCATGTGGCTTTCCAATTTTCCCAGCAGCATTTATTGAAGAGGCTTTTTCTTCTCCATTGTGTATTTTTGGCTCCTTTATCAAAGATGATTTGACAATATGTATGTAGTTTTATTTCTGAGCTTTCTATTCTGTTCCATTGGTCTGTGTGTCTATTTTTCTGCCAGTACCAAGCTGTTTTGATGATCGTGGCTCTGTAGTATAGTTTGAAGTCAGGTATTACAATGCCTCCAGCTTTGTTTTTTTCCCTTAGGATTACTTTGGTTATTCAAGGTTTTTTCTGGTTCCATATAAACCTGATGATTTTTATTTCCATTTCTTTAAAAAATGACATTGGAATTTTGATGAGAATTGCATTAAATTTGTATATTACTTTAGGTAGTATGGCCATTTTAACTATATTTATTCTTCCTATCCATGAACAGGGAATATTTCCCCATTGTGTCTTTTTCAATTTCCTTTAATAATGCTTTGTAGTTTTCAGTATATAGGTCCTTTACATTCTTTTTTATGTTTATTCCTAGGTATTTAATTTTTTTTTGTTGCAACCATACAAGGGATTACTTTTTTGAGTTCTTTTGCTGAGGTTTCATTGTTGGCATTTAAGAAAGCAGTAGACTTCTGTATATTAATTTTGTATCCTGCGACCTTACTGTATTGGTTTATTGTTTCTAATAGCTTTTCTGTGGAGTCTTTGGTGTTTTCTATATACAGGATTATGTCATTTGAAAAAAGTGAAACGTTTACTTCTTCTTTCCCAATCTGAATGCCTTTTATTTCTTTCTCTTGTCTGATTGCTGTGGCTAGAACTTCCAGCACTATGTTGAATAGGAGTGGAGATAGTGGGCATTCTTGCCTTGTTCCTGATTATAGAGGAAAAGTTTTCAGTTTTTTACCATTTAGTATGATGTTAGCTGATAGTTTGTCATAAATGGCCTTTATTATGTTGAGATATTTTCCTTCTATACCCATTTGGTTGAGTATTTTAAACATAAAATGATGTATTCTTCTGAATGCCTTTTCTGCATTTATTGATAGGATCATATGGTTTTGTTCTTCATTTTGTTGATATGGCGTATTACGTAAATTGTTTTACATATGTTGAACCATCCTTGTGTTTCTGGAATGAATCCCTCTTGATCATGATAAATTTTATTTTGAATTATTTTTTTGATGTGTTGTATTTGATATGCTAGTATTTTGTTTAGGATTTTTGCAACTGTATTCATTAGAGATATTGGTCTGTAGTTTTCTTTTTTTGTGTTGTCCTTGCCAGGTTTTGGTATGAGGGTTATGTTGTCCTCATAAAATATGTTTGGAATTATTGCTTCTTCTTCAATTTTTTGGAAGACTTTGAGAAGGATAGGAACCAATTCTTCTTTGAATGTTTGGTAGAATTCACTAGTATATCTATCAGGCCCCGGACTTTTATTTTTGGGGTGGTTTTTGATAGTTGTTTCTATTTCCTCTCTGCTTATCGGTTTATTTAGCCTTCCTACTTCTTCATGGTTCATTCTAGGAAGATTGTATTGTTCTAGGAGTTTATCCATTTCTTCTAGATTGTTGAATTTGGTGGCATACAATTTTTTATAGTATTCTGCAATAATCTTTTGTATATTTATGATGTCTGTGCTAATTTCTACTCTTTCATTTTGAATTTTGTTTATATGAGTCTTTTCTCTTTTTTCCTTAGTGAGTCTTGCTAGGGGTTTGTCAATTTTATTGATCTTTTCAAAGAATCAGCTCTTTATATTATTAATTTTTTCTATAGTTTTTCTGTTCTCTATTTCATTTATTTCTGCTCTAATTTTTATTATTTCCTTTCTTATGCTGGTTTTGGCTTGCCTTTGTTCTTCTTTTTCTAATTCCTTAAGATGTGATGTTAGGTTGTTTACTTGGGTTCTCTCTTGCTTTTTCATATAAGCATGTAATAATATGAACTTTCCTCTTATTACTGCTTTTGCTGCATCCCAGAGATTCTTATATGTCATGTTGTCATTTTCATTTGTCTATATATATATTTTGATCTCTTCTTTTATTTCATTTTTGATCCATTCATTTTTTAGAAGTATGTTATTTAATTTTCACATTTTTGTGGGTGTATTTACTTCTTTTTGCAGTTGAATTCTAGTTTTAAAGCTTTACAGTCAGACAATATGCTTGGTATAATTTCAGTCTTTCTGAATTTGTTGATGTTGGTTTTGTGGCCTGGCATATGGTCTATTCTTGGGAATGTTCCATGTACACTAGAGAAAAATGTATACCCTGACATTTTGGAATAAAATGTCCTGTAGATGTCTATTATGTTTATTTGTTCTAATGTTTCATTTAAGGCCGATATTTTTTTATTGATTTTCTGCTTGGATGACGTTCTAAAGCCATCAATGGTGTATTAAAATTCGTGAGTCTCTCTCTTCTTTCTCTGTAGTATCTCTAGTTGCCTGTCTTCAGTGTCACTGATTCTCTTCTCTATCTGGCTTGTTCTGTTAGCTAAGCTTGTTACCTCATTTTTCATTTTGAATATTGAGTTTTTCATCTCTGGTTCTTTTTTATAGTTTCAATTTCCTTGGTGAAGTATTCTTTTTGTTCATTAAGTTGTTTTTTGAGCTCACTAAATTGCCTTTCAGTGTTTTCTTGTATTTTATTGAGTATTTTTAGAGCTTTAATTTTGAATTCTCTGTCATTAAGCTCCAAGGTTTCCATGTAATTGAGATTTTTTCCTTATGATATTTCATCATCTATCTGAGCTATGTTTCTGTCTTGTATATCTATAATTGATTTTTTTTCTTGATGGCATTTGTGGGTGATATTGTTAATAACCCCAATAGATAATTATTCCTTTTCTGGCAGGGAGCACTGCACTACAAGATTTGCCTCTGTGAGATTCTTGGGTGATCTGTTAAGGCTTAGCTGTCTCCTCTGTAATGATGAAGGCAAGGTTGTCACGTTGGTAGGATGGGTTGGTATTTTAATTATGATGTGTCTTGGTGTAGGTTTCTTTGGGTTTCTCTTTAATGAAGTTCTCTGTGCTTCTTGAATTGTGAGAGTTTTTTCTGCATTAATTAAGGAAAGTTTTCAGCTATGATATGATTGAACAAAGTCCCTATCCCTTATTCTTTTTCTTCTTCTTCAGGAACCCCTATGATGCGGATGTTATTTTTCTTCATGTTGTCACAGAGCTCTCTTAGAGTTTCCTCAGACTTTTTGCATCTCTTTTCTTTTTTCTGCTCTGCTTCTGTGCCTTCATTTATCATATTTTCTAACTTGTGGATTCAATCCTCAGCTTTATTCATCCTGCTTTTAATTTTTTTCCATTGTGGTCTTTATTTCTGATATTGTATTTTTCCTTTCTGACTTATTCTTTTTTATTATTTCAATGTTTTTTTAATATTTGCTATGTCTTTATTTAGGTGTTTGTAATGACTATCTTTTGTTCTAAGGTCTTTGAACATCCTAACAATAATTATTTTAAACTCTGCATCCAGTAATTTGGTTATATCTAACTTATTTAGTCCCTTTTCTGGGGATTTCTCTTGATTCATTTGTGTTGCATTTCTCTGCCTTTCCATATTTTCCGTGTATAAGAAGGTTTTGGCCTCTAGAGTTCAATGGGTGTCGCCTCTGTGTTCACTAGGTGTAGTCTGTCTGCAGGCCCACCACCTTCTCTGCCTCTGCAGCCTAGGGTGTTAGGGTATGGGCATTGCCGGTGCCAGCCCTTTGGGGCTGTTGCTGTGGTTTCTGCCTCTCCTCCACAGGAGGGGCTGTGATCACGTGCATGGGTCTACAAGCCTTGGTGGCCTCAGTCTTTGGCCCACCCCCATGGGTGGGGTTATATGTCATGCCCAGGAACATGCCTCAGCAGTGCAGGCAGGGGTGAGCACCTTTGCTCAACTGTAGGGCTCCACCTGCTTCTGGGCTTTTACCCCATCCCCTTGGGAGGAATCTTCTCTGGTCAACTGCAGGCCTCAGCTCTGCAGGCTGGGTGAGACTGCGCACTTGTGCTTAGTCATGGGACTCTGCCTGTTTTGGGCTTTCACACCACTTCTATGGGAGGAGCCAGCTTGTGTGTCAGGCAGCAAGCCTCGGTTCCACAACCCAGTGAGGCTGTGTGCCCACGCTGTTGCTCAGCAGCAGGTCTCCGCCCTTTCCGGGGCTCCCGCCCTTCCCCCTGCAGGCGGGATTGCAGGCATTCCCGCGCTGGGCCTGACCACTTTTGCGCATCACCTCCACCCCTGCTGGGCAAGACTGAGCTCATGCCCAGGCCTCAGTCAAGGCCAGCCGGCTTCTACCCCTGCCAACGGAACCGCACTTCCACGTTCTGCCACTGCCTGCCCTCCAGCAAGCCCTCATCCATGCAGTTGCAGGTGCTGCATCTCAGACCCTAACACTCAATACTGTAGTCCCGAAAGCTCCCTCCTTCTAAGTGACTCTGCTCTGAGTGCTGTGGGAGAGCTTGTTTGGCTGGTGTCCTGCTTCCCTTTGCTGGTATTGCTGTTTTTAGGGAAAATATTAGCTTCAGACTTGGGGAGTGACTCAGCCCAAGGGCTATGGTGGCTGTCCCTCAAAGTGTTTCTCCCTGTGCCTCCTAGATTACACTCTCTTCATGCTGCTTCAGTCCTCTCCTCTCTCCCTGTCCCCTGGAGCCCTGGGTGGATGGTAGTGAGAGAGGTTTTCTGCACGGTCCCTTTAAGAAGAATCCTGGGTCTGAGAAATCTGTCTCTTTCTTACAAACAGTATCCTCTCTTGTTTTGCAGCTAAATACTGTCCATACGCCTCTTCTAGGCTCTGTGGCTGCAGGCTGGGGCTTTGTTTCTGGAGGTCAAGACTCTCCCCTCTCCACTAAACTCACTTTCCACCACTCAAATCTCTCTGGGCTGCCGTTCGCTCCGGGGAGCTGGGCAGCCCTCTCTGCATTTCCACTTTTTTTTTTAACAGTCTCAGTGTGGCTTCTTCAGTGTTCCTTGGTTGAAGAGTCCTCTTAGTTTAGTCCAAAGTTGGTTTTTCCAGATGATGGTTCTTAAAATTAAGTTGTAATCCATTTTGATTCTTGGAGGTGGAAGTTGGTATGTCCGCCTACTCCATCACCATCTTTCTGCCTCTTGGGAGTTTTTTTTATAACTGTTTTGGTCTCATTTGTTGTAATCAGTCTATTTAGGTTTTCTGATTTTTGAAAAGATTATGTTTCAAGGAATTTGTCCATTTCACCTAGGCTGTCTACTTATTTGGCATACAGTTCTTCATAGTATTTTCTTACAATCCTTTGTATTTCTGCTGTGTCAGTTGTTACTTCTCCACTGTCATTTCTAATTTTATTTATTTGAGTCCTCTCTCTTTTTTCTTGGTGAGTCTGGTTAAAGGTTCATCGATCTTGTTTACCTTTTCCAAGAACCAGCTCTTGGTTTTATTTATCTTCTGTATTTTTTTTTTTTTGCATCTATGTCATTTATATCCTTGATTATAATTTGATCTTGATTATAATTTCCTTCCTTCTACTTCTTCTGGGCTTTACTTGCTGTTTATTTTTCTAGTTCTTTTAGGTGCATGGTTAAGTTGTTTATTTGAGCTTTTTCTAGCATCTCAAGGTATGCCTGTAATGCTATGAACTTCCCTCTCAGCACTGCTTTTGCTGTGCCCCATATATATTGAGTTGTTGTATGTTCATTTTCATTTGTTTCAAAGAAGTTTTTTTTATTTCTTCCTTGATCTCATTGTTAACCCATTCATTATTTAATAGTATGCTATTTAGTCTCTAAGTGTTTGAATGTTTTTCAGTTTTTCTATTGTTGATTTCTAGTTTTATGTTATTGTTATCAGAGAAGATACTTTCTATAATTTCAGTCTTTTTAAATTTATTGAGACTAATTTTGTGTCCAAATATGTGGTCTAGCCTAGAGAATGTACCATTAGTAATTGAAAGGAATGTATATTCTGCTGCTTTGGGATTAAATGTTCTGAAGATATCTATTAAATCCAGTTGATCTAGTGTGTAATTTAAGGCCACTGTTTCTTTGTTAATATTCTCTCTGGAGGTTTTACCCATTGATGTTGGTGGGATATTAAAATCCCCTAATGATATAAATAGCACCTCAGTTCTAATTGGTCAGAGCGTGGTGCTATCTCAGCCAATCACAAGCCAGGCCCTGTTCCAACGTTACTGGGAGAATTTAACATTAGAAAGAGAGAACAACACTAGGATTGGTTCCTCCATGACAGTGTCAGAGACCTGAAGATGGCAGCAGAGTAGGTGGATGCACAGATGCCCAGCTCTCACCACCAAACTGGAATACAAATCAATTTAGAAAAAATCAGTGTGAAAAACCAACTCTGGACTACAAGAACAGCTCTCAAAAACCAAGGAGCAAAGAAGAAGCCACAACAAACCTGGTAGGGAGCACCTGAATCTCCCCTGCTTACAGGAATGGAGGGGGGGTGAGGCTGAGTGCCCAGAGGGGATCTAACTCCAGGGAAAAGAGCAGAAAATACTGCTCACAGCCACTTGCCTGGCGACCAGGGAGCGAGGTGTGTTGAAAAGACCAGCTTATTTCCCAAGTGGAAAGGAAAGAGAGAGGGACAGACTGTGAGGGGCTAAGGAATGCAGGAAACAACCTAAAAAAAGCTGACTCATTCATGCTGGAGGCGGCCATAGCTGGGGGAGGGATAATCCTTCCCCACAAAACAGTACTGAATTGCTTCTGGATCAGAGATCTCCAGACATCTCTCCAGCTCCAATCAGCACAACAAGACACAGCTGAAAACAAAAAGTGAGGAGGAGGGGCAGTAACTCAGGTCTCCATGGAGATCTGAGATACACCTCCCCCTACTGAAGCTGAGAAAATACTGTGCCCCCAGATAGATTAGTTGGTGGAAGAGGCTTTCAGAGTCTCAGGTTACACCTATCGCATTCCTGGATACAGTTTCAAGAAAGCACCCTGCTGAGATCAGTAAAAAGACTATCACCTGTTAAGAAAACAAACTAATCAAGACTTCAAAGCTGCCCAAATCCGAAAGTGGATTACAAATAATAGCTGATACCAACCCAAGAAGACCTAGAAATAAAACAACTGAAAACTGGAGGCAGACAACACCAAGCCTAGACTCAACCAACTCTATAAGCAAAGCACCCAAACATAGACATAATGAGAAGACAAAAAAGTGTAATCCAAATGAAATCACAAGAGACACCTTCAGGAGAAGAACTGAGTTATATGGAAATAATCAAACTTCCAGATGCGAAGTTCAAAATAATGATTGTAAGGATGCTTAGGGATCTTAGAACAACAATGAATGGTCATTATGAACACCTAAATAAAGGAATAGCAAGTATAAAAAAGAACCAGTCGGAGATGACAAATACAATATCAGAAATAAGGACCACAATGGAAGGAATTAAAAACAGGATAAATAGAGCTGAGGATCGAATCAGCAAGTTGGGGGACAACTGGAATGAAGGCATGAAAGCAGAGAATAAAAAAGAAAAGAGACTCAAAAAGTCTGAGGAAACTCTTAGAGAGCTCTGTGACGACATGAAGAGAAATAACATCCGCATCATAGAGGTTCCTGAAGAAGAAAAAGAACAAGGGATAGAGACTTTGTTCAGTCATATCATAGCTGAAAGCTTCCCTAAA
Source organism: Saccopteryx leptura (assembly GCF_036850995.1). NCBI lineage: Eukaryota > Metazoa > Chordata > Mammalia > Chiroptera > Emballonuridae > Saccopteryx > Saccopteryx leptura. The sequence continues at coordinate 392,595,823 of NC_089503.1, forward strand.
TTAATGCAGGAGAAACTCTCACAAGTTCAAGAAGCACAGAGGTCTCCATTAAAGGGAAACCCAAAGAAACCTACACCAAGACACATCATAATTAAAATACCAAAGCTAAGTGATAAAGAAAAAATGTTAAAAGCTGCAAGAGAAAAAAAAGCTTTCACCTACAAAGGAGCCCCCATAAAGATGACATCCGACTTCTCAACAGAACACTTGAGGCCAGAGGGAATGGCAAGAAATATTCAAAGTAATGAAGAACAAGAGCCTACAACCAAGACTACTTTATCCAGCAAGGCTATCGTTTAAAATCGAAGGAGAAATAAAAAGCTTCCCGGACAAAAAACAACTCAAGGAATTTATTACAACCAAACCAGTGCTGCAGGAAATGTTAAGGGGCCTGTTGTAAACAGATCAAAGTGGGAAAAGAATATAGCAAAAAAAGGAATACAGCTTTAAAGGATAAAATGGCAATAAACAACTACATATCAGTAATAACCTTAAATGTAAATGGATTAAACAATCCAATCTAAAGACATAGGGTAGCTGTGTGGATAAGAAAACAGGACCCGTAGATATGCTGTCTACAAGACACACACCTTAGAACAAAAGATACACATAGATTGAAAGTAAAAGGATGGAAAAAAACATTTCATGAAAATGGAAATGAAAAAAAGCTGGGGTAGCCCTGGCCGGTTGGCTCAGCGGTAGAGCGTCGGCCTGGCATGCGGGGGACCCGGGTTTGATTCCCGGCCAGGGCACATAGGAGAAGCGCCCATTTGCTTCTCCACCCCCCCCTCCTTCCTCTCTGTCTCTCTCTACCCCTCCTGCAGCCAAGGCTCCATTGGAGCAAAGATGGCCCGGGCGCTGGGGATGGCTCCTTGGCCTCTGCCCCAGGTGCTAGAGTGGCTCTGGTCATGGCAGAGCGACACCCCGGAGGGGCAGAGCGTCGCCCCTGGTGGGAGTGTCAGGTGGATCCCGGTCGGGCGCATGCAGGAGTCTGCCTGACTGTCTCTCCCCGTTTCCAGCTTCAGAAAAAAAAAAAGCTGGGGTAGTAATACTTATATCAGACAAAGTGGACTTTAAAACAAAGGATATAGTAAGAGATAAAGAAGGCCACTACATAATGATAAAGGGAGTAATCCAACAGGAAGATATAACTATTATAAATATCTATGCACCTAATATAGGAGCACCTAAATATATAAAGCAGACTTTGATGGATTTAAAGGGTGAGATCAACAGCAATAGTATAATAGTAGGAGATTTCAATACCCCACTAACATCACTAGATAGATCCTCAAGAAAGAAAATTAACAAAGAAATAGCAGACTTATTGGAAACACTAGATCAACTCGATTTAATAGATATCTTCAGAACCTTTCACCCTAAAGCAGCAGAATATACATTCTTTTCAAGTGCTCATGGCACATTCTCTAGGATAGGCCACAAAATTAGGGCACAAAAGTGTTCTCAACAAATTTAAGAAGATTGAAATCATATTGAGCACTTTCTCTGATCACAACGGCATGAAACTAGAAATGACCACAACAGAAAAGCTCAAAAATTCTCAAACACATGGAAACTAAATAGCAGGTTGTTAAATAACGAATGGATTAAGAATGAGGTCAAAAAAGATATAAAAAAATTCCTAGACACGAATGACAATGAGCATACAATAACTCAAAACTTATGGGACACAGCAAAAGCAGTACTGAGAGGTAAGTTCATAGCACTACAGGCACACTTTAAGAAGCTAGAAAAAGCTCAAATAAACAACATAACCCTGCATCTAAAAGAACTTGAAAAAGAACAGCAAGTAAAGCACAAATGTAGTAGAAGGAAGGAAATAATAAAGATCAGAGCAGAAATAAATGACATAGAGGCTAAAGAAACAATACAGAAGATCAATGAAACTAGGAGCTGGTTCTTTGAAAAGGTAAACAAGATTGATGAACCTTTAACTAGAATCACCAAGAAAAAGAGAGAGATGAATCAAATAAATAAAATTAGAAACGAGAGTGGAGAAATAACAACTGAAACAGAAATACAAAATATTGTAAGAAAATACTATGAAGAACTGTATGCCAAAAAACTCGACAACCTAGATGAAATGGACAAATTCCTTGAAACATACAATCTTCCAAAAATCAATCTGGAAGAATCAGAAAACCCAAACAGACCGAATACACCAAATGAGATAGAAACAGTTATCAAAAAACTCCCAACAAAGAAAAGTCCAGGGCCTGATGGCTTCACAACTGAATTCTACCAAATATTCAAAGAAGAACTAACCCTATTCTTCTCAAACTATTTCAAAAAATTCAAGAGGAAGGAAGACTTCCAAGCTCCTTTTATGAGGCGAGCATAATTCTGATTCCAAAACCAGGCAAAGACAACACAAAGAAAGAAAATTATAGGCCAATATCTCTGATGAATATAGATGCTAAAATCCTCAACAAAATATTAGCAAACCAGATCCAACAATATATGGAAAAAATCATGCACCATGATCAAATGGGATTTATTCTGGGGAGGCAAGGGTGGTACAACACCTGTAAATCAATCAATGTGATACATCATATAAAAAAAAAGGAGAAAAACCATATGATAATTTCAGTAGATGCAGAAAAAGCATTTGATAAAATCCAGCACCCAGTTATGATCAAAACTCTCAGCAAAGTGGGAATACAGGGAACATGCCTCAACATGATAAAAGCCATCTATGAAAAACCCAAAGCCAACATCATACTCAATGGGCAAAAATTAAAAGCAATACCCTTATGATCAGGAACAAGGCAGGGGTGCCCCCTTACACCACTCTTATTTAACATAGTCCTGGAAGCCCTAGCTACAGCTATCAGACAAGAAGAAGAAATAAAAAGCATTCAAGTTGGAAAAGAAGAAGTGACACTATCATTATTTGCAGGTGATATGATATTGTATATAGAAAACCCTAAAGTCTCAGTCAAAAAATTACTGGATGTGATAAATGAATTCAGCAAGGTGGCAGGATATAAAATCAATACTCAGAAATCAGAGGCATTTTTATACACCAACAATTAACAGTCAGAAAGAGAAATTAAGGAAGCAATCCCCTTCACTATTACAACCAAAAAAATAAAGTACCTAGGAGTAAACTTAACCAAGGAGACTAAAGACTTGTACTTGGAAAATTACAAAGCATTGATAAAAGAAATCAAGGAAGATTCAAACAAGTGGAAGTATATACCGTGCTCATGGTTAGGAAGAATAAACATCACTAAATGTCTATATTACCCAAAGCAATCTATAAATTCAATGCAATACCAATTAAGATACCAATGACATACTTCAAAGATAATAGATCACATATTCCAAAAATTTATGTGGAACCAAAAAAGAACACAAATAGCCTCAACAATCTTAAAAAAGAAGAATAAAGTGGGAGGTATTACACTTCCTGATATCAAGTTATACTACAAGGCCATTGTACTCAAAACAGCCTGGTACTGGCATAAGAACAGGCACATAGATCATGGAACAGAACAGAGAACCCAGAAATAAACCCACAGCTCTATGGACAACTGATATTTGACAAAGGAGGTAAGAAAATACAATGGAGTAAAGACAGCCTCTTTAACAAATGGTGTTGGGAAAATTGGACAGGTACCTGCAAAAAAACGAAACTAGATCACCAGCTTACACCACTCACAAAAAAAACTCAAAATGGGTAAAAGACTTAAATGTAGGCCGTGAAACCATAAGCATCTTAGAAGAAAACATAGGCAGTAAGCTCTCTGACATCTCTCGGAGCAATATATTTGCTGATTTATCTTAACGGGGAAGTAAAATAAAAGACAGGATAAACAAATGGGACTATATCAAACTAAAAAGCTTTTGCACAGATAAAGACAATAAGAACAGAATAAAAAGACAAACTACACAATGGGAGAACATATTTGACAATACGTCTGATAAGGGGTTAATAACCAAAATTTATAAAGAACTAGTAAATCTCAACACCAGGAAGACAAACAATCCAATCCAAAAATGGGCAAAAGAGATGAATAGACACTTGTCCAAAGAGGACATACAGATGGCCAATAGGCATATGAAAAAGTGCTCAACAGCACTAATTTTAGAGAAATGCAAATTAAAACCACAATGAGATATCACCTCACAGCAGCCAGAATGGCGCTCATCAACAAAACAACACAGAATAAGTGCTGGCGAGGATGTGGAGAAAAGGGAACCCTCCTGCACTGCTGGTGGGAATGCAGACTGGTGCAGCCCCTGTGGAAAACTGTATGGAGATTCCTCAAAAAACTTAAAATTGAACTGCCTTTTGACCCAGCTATCCTACTTTTAAGAATATACCCCAAGAACACTATAGAACGGCTCTAAAAGGAGAAATGCCCCCCCCCATGTTTGTGGCAGCATTGTTCACAATAGCGAAGATCTGGAAACAGCCCAAGTGTCCGTCAGAGGACGAGTGTATTAAAAAGCTTTGGTATATATATATACTATGGAATACTACTCAGCCATAAGAAATGATGACATCAGATCACTTACAATAACATGGATGGACCTTGATAACATTTTACGGAGTGAAATAAGTAAATCAGAAAAAAACTAAGAACTATATGAATCCATACATAAATGGGACATAAAAATGAGACTCAGAGACATGAACAAGAATGTGATGGCAATGGGGGTGGGGGTGGGGGAGGGGGGGTGGGGCGAGGAAGGAGAGGGGGGGTGGGGGAGGGGAGGGGCACAAAGAAAACCAGATAGAAGGTGACAGAACACAATTTGACTTTGGGGGAGGGGTATACAGCACAATCAAATGTCTAAATAATCTGGAGATGTTTTCTCTCAATATATGTACCCTGATTTATCAATGCCACTGCATTAAGTTTAATTAAAAAAAAAAACACCCACCCAACCATCAAAGAAAAATCTTCTACTATTATAATATTGCTGTTGATCTCACCCTTTTTGTCCATCAAAATCTGTTTTATATATTTAGGTGCTCCTATATTGGCACATATAAATGTATGATAGTTATATCTTTCTGTTGTAATGCTCCTTTTATCATTACGTATTGACCTTTTCATCTCTTACTATAGCCTTTGTTTTAAAGTTTATTTTGTCAGATATTAGTACTGCTACCCCAGCTTTTTTTCCTTTCAGTTTGCATGAAGTATTTTTTTTTCATCCTTTTACTCTCAGTCTATGTGTATCTTTTGTTCCAAGGTGGGTCTCTTCTAGACAGCATATATAAGATCCTGTTTTCTTATCCATGCAGCTACCCTCTGTCTTTCGATTGGAGCATTTATTCCATTTATATTTAAGGTTATCATTGATATGTAGTTGTTTATTTCCATTTTATCTTTTAAATCTATAATTCTCTTTTTCTTGACTTTCTTTTCCTTTGTTCTTTTACAGCAGGCCCCTTAACATTTCTTGTAGTAGTGGTTTGGTTGTAATGAGTTCCTTGAGTTTTGTTTTGTTTTTGGTCTGGGAAGCTTTTTATTTCTGCTTCAATTATAAATGATAATCTTGCTAGATAAAGAAGTCTTGGTTGTAGGCTCTTGTTCTGCATTACTTTGAATATTTCTTGCCATTCCCTTCTGGTCTCAAGTGTTTCTGTTGAAAAGTCGGGTGTCATCTTTATGGGGGCTCCTCTATAAGTAATTGATTTCTTTTCTCTTGCAGCTTTTAGTATTTTTTTTTTATCTCTTAACTTTGGTATTTTAATTATGATGTGTCTTGTTGTAGGCCTCATTGGGTTTCTCTTTACCGGGACTCTCTGTTCTTCTTGAACTTGTGTGACTTTTCCCTTCATCAATTTAGGAAAGTTTTCAGCTATGATTTCTTCAAACAGGTTCTCTATACCTTGTTCTTTCTCTTCTCCTTCAGGAACCCCTATGATGCAGATGTTATTTCTCTTCATATTGTTACAGAGTTCCCTTATGGTTTTCTCAGACTTTTTGAGCTCTTTTTATTTTGCTGCTCTGTTTCTGGGTTTTCATTTATCTCATCCTCTAATTCAATGATTCGATCCTCTGCTTCATCCAGCCTGCTTTTAATCTAGTTTAGTCTTCATTTCTGATATTGTAATTATCATTTCTGACTGATTCTTTTTTATGATTTCAATGTCCTTTTTGATGCTTGCTATTTCACTATTTACGTGCTCATTATTACCATCCATTGTAGCTGTAAGATCCTTAAGCATCTTAACAATCATTAGTTTAAACTCTTCATCTGGTAATTTGTTTACTTCCATCTCATTTAGGTCTTTTTCTGGGGATTTCTCTTGTTGATTCATTTGGATTGCATTTCTCTGTCTTTCCATTTCTTCTCTGTGTGCTTAGTGAAAGCTTGTTGGTTAGGGCAGCTGAGGTTGGTACAGGGTATGCGGCCCCTCCTCCAGTGCTTAATCCCTCATCCTCTGCTGGCTGCTTGGATTTTAATTCTCCCTAACAAGGTGAGCTGCATAAAGTCTTAATTTTTCTGCTGTTTTTTTTTTTGCTGAGCCCAGCAGGGAAGTTCTGTCATTAGGAGAGGGATATTGGGCGTATCTTGCTTTTTGCCCCAGTTGAAACTCTATCCAGGCCTTTTTTTTTTGTATGGTAAGTCTACAGGAATATGGTGGGTGTGACCTCTGAGCACCAGAAGGTGTGGTCTGCCTAGGTACTCTCTGGGGGTGGGGTGTACCTCATTTCATCAAGTTCATGTAGAGACACCCAGTCCAGATGAATTTTGAAGAGTTTTATTAGAGGAGGAGATTTATTAAATATGCCGGCCACATATGGCTGACATGGGGCATCAGGCCCAAATCGTGCAGTCCCAAAAATAGTCCAGGGACTGCTTATATACCCTTGATCACACATGGGCAGGGGAGAGCATGACATCATGGCATAGGATGACAACATTTGTTTAGGGGATTCACAGAAACATTAAGACTTTCAAGGTGCCTGACCAGGTGGTGGCACAGTGGATACAGCGTCGCACTGGGATGCGGAGGACCCAGGTTTGAGACCCCAAGGTTGCCCGTTTGAGCATGGGCTCATCTGGTTTGAGCAAAGCTAACCAGCTTGGACCCAAGGTCACTGGCTCAAGCAAGGGGTTTCTTGTTCTGCTGTAGCCCTACGGTCAAGGCACACATGAGAAAGCAATCAATGAACAACTAAGGAGTCACAATGAAAAACTGATGATTGATGCTTCTCATCTCTCTCTGTTCCTGTCTGTCTGTTCCTATCTATCCCTCTCTCTGACTCTCTCTGTCTCTGTTAAAAAAAAGACTTTCAAGGTAACATAATCAAAGATGTTTACAAATCTTTCAGGGTTTAACTTCCTTCACTAGCCTAGAGGTATTTTACCCTCAACATTCCAGGAAGGGGGAAGATCTACAATCAATGCAAGGTGGTATGTATGTAAATTCTGCCTCCTATTGAAAGAGCAAATTGGCCTGGGTGCTGAGGTTGTCTCTAGTTGCAATGGAGCAACACCCCAGATGAGCAGAGCATCGCCCCCTAGTGGCCTTGTCTGGTGGATCCCAGTCAGTCGCATGTGGGAGTCTGTCTGCCTCCCCATTTCTCACTTCAGAAACATAGAAACAAAAACAACATAAAACAAACAAAAAATGGAATATGTGTTCTAGGGAAAAGCCTCAAGGTTCCATTTAGTCTTATCTGATAGAGGGCTCCAGTATTTATAGGCTTGATGGCACATTAGAGGAATCCATTATGTCCTGAGAAGTCCATTGTCCCCTCTGCCTCTGGCTCAGGTTTGGGAGGAGTTTCCTTAAGGCACTGCCGGCCAGGTGAGAGGGGAAGGAAGAGGGAAAAGGTTACATTGTAGGAGAGGCACCATGGGAGTAAAAAATGGATGGAAAACACTGAAGTTCAGAATTCAGAGTGTTTATGGTCAAGAGAGGTTGTCCTTCTCGGCTGAAGAATAGAAACATGGTCCTAATAGAGACCTGGGCCTTGTGTTTGTCATTTTATTCTGCCTTCCTGCTGAGAGAAACACAGTGGCCACATTGTGGATTCATCACTCTACTTTTCATTCGTTTTCCAAGTTTATCCATTCATTTGAGACAGAGAGAGAGAAGCATTCACTCATTGCTCCACTTAGTTGTTTTATTTAGTTATGTGCTCATTGGTTGCTCCTTTTAAGTGCTGACAATGGGGCTCAAACATTTTCTCTTGGCAATGGGAAAATGGTATCTGTACTTAGCTACATGGCCAGTGCCCCATAGCGTTTTTTTATACTGTAGTATTTTAATTATCATTCAATTGAAGTTATTTTATATTTCCAATTGTGATGCATTTGGAGGGTTATTTAGAAAATGTCATTTATACCTTAAACCAGGAGTCAAGAACCTTTTTGGCTGACAGAGCCATGAACGCCACATATTTTAAAATGTAATTCTGTGAGAGCCATACAACAACCCATGTACATTATACATTATCCAATAAAAATTTGGTGTTGTCTTGGAGGACAGCTGTGATTGGCTCCAGCCACCTGCAACCATGAACATGAGCGGTAGGAAATGAATGGATTGTAATACATGAGAATGTTTTATATTTTTAATGTTATTACTTTTTTAATTAAAGATTTGTCTGCGAGCCAGATGCAGCCATCAAAGGAGCCACATCTGGCTCATGAGCCATAGGTTCCCGACCCATGCCTTAAACCATAATGAGCTCGTAGGTCCCTCTTATTAATATTTTTTAGGTTTATGGCCATGACAGCAAGACACACATTTTGTATTCTTTCAAACCATGAAGCTTGTTGAAGGTTGCTTTCTGTTGCTTTGTGGTCTTTGTAAATATGTTTGAAGTGTGCCTCTCTGTCACCTTGTGCACATGCCAGTTTCAGAAGAGAACTTAAGTACAATCACCTTAGTGTTAGACATCAAGACTGCAAGGAGCAGCTTGTTGACCTCTTTACCTTACTTCTTTTGTCCAATAGGTTTTGAGGTTTTCCAACAAAAAGTAATCTGTAAGATGTGTCACTTGTTCTCAAATTAGCTGCATGTTATCCATGTCACCTTTGTGAATATAAGATTCTAGTCTGACTTGTGGTGGTGCAGTGGATAGAGCATTAATTTGGAATGCAGAGGTTGCCAGTTTAAAACTCGAGGCTTGCTGGGTCAAAGCACATGTTAGAGGCAACTCCTCAGAGGTGATGCTTCCTGCTCCTTCCCCCTTTCTATCTCTTCTGTCTTTTCTCTAAAATCAATCAATAATTTTTTTCAAAAAATCTTAGATTCTGTTATTCAGTTTTTTGAAGTGTTCTATACACCCAGTGTAACCTCATTGTCTGGTATTCTTGGGAATATCAGTTCCCCTTGAGCCTTTATTATACATTGAATATCCCTTGTTCATCTTATTATTTCACTTGATTATTAGTCCAGCTGCTAGAATTTTCAAAGTATAAGGACATATTTTTATTTCATTCCCCACAGTGTCGAAGAGTCAGGCATGTGACATGAATGGCTTGGGAATTAAATCCTGGAGAGTCCTGCAGCTGAGATCATGGACATGGATCAAGTAAGGGTAAGCTTTATTTCTGTTCCCTCTTTCAGTTACTTGGTTTATTTTTATAGGGTTTGGTAGAATGTGGTAGGGCTGCTAGTGATGTTTCTCTATTCTACATTTACATTGGTAGTGAAATATATTTTGAAGCTCGCTGCTTGGACTTAGGGAGTCATGAGATGTCCTTTATGGAGTCCTGGCTGTGTTTGCATTGTATCAGGTTCAGCTCCTGCATCAGTCATTTAGCAAGTGAGGTCTGTTGTTTGGCTCCATGTCTGAAGTTCAGTTATGGGGTCTTGTTTACAGACCAGGAGCCTGTCTCCAGGGTTTGTTATTGAATCTGTATTCTGCTGTGCATCTGGGGTCCCATTGCATTTAACCTTGTATCCGAGTTCCAGTGTGGGGCCCATGAGCAGCTCCAGTTCTAGGACATGATGTATGGACTCTGGTGTCCAAGGTGCTGTGTCAGTCTCTGGCATGGGTGTGTCCTAGTCTCGGTTGGGTCTGTAGACCAGTGTTAGGTGTTTGGTGCCAAGTCCCCTTTTTGGTTTGGGGGTTGGTCCAGTGCTCAGTTTAAGTCATCTAGGGTGCACAGAGCCCTGATTCTGTCTAAGGACTCTGGTGTCTGTTCAGTAATGATTGTTGTGTTCATGTTGGCAGGAAGGTAGATATGGATGGGAAAGAGAGCAAAGCGAATGGGAGATTCTATTCTATAAAACTCGGAATACCTGCTCCAGGAAAAAGTCTTAAGGTTCCATTTAGTCAAATCTGATAGAAGGCTCCAATATTCGTAGGCTTGATGACACAGCAGAAAAATCCATTGTGTTCTGAGAGGTCCATCATCCCCTCAGCCCTCTGGTTCAGGTTTGGGAGGAGTTTCTCTAAGGCACTGCCGGTCATGTGTTTTGGGGAAGTGAGAGGGAAATGGTTTCATTTGTAGGAGAGGCACCATGGGAAGCAATAATGGGCAGGAAACACTGTGAGGTGCAGAATTAGATTGTTGATGGTAAAAAAGGTAATCTTTTCTAGGTGAAAAATAGGAACATGGTCCGAAGATATCTAGATTTTTTACTTTGTTTTTCTTTTCTTATTTTCCGCCTTTCTGTTGAGGGAAATGCACTAGGCATGTTGCAGGTCTTTCTCAGCTTTTTCCATTTGATTTTTACATTTTTTTACATTGATTTGAGAGAGAGGGAAGCATGAAATCATTTTTTTTTCAATTAGTTGTTCCATTTAGTTGTGTACTCCTTGGTCACTCCTCTTAGGTGCTGAGACCTGTGACAAAATCCACAACCTTGGCACACAGGGAGGACACTCCATGCACTGAGCCATCTGGTCAGGGAACCATAGGTTTTTTAAAATTATTATCTTTCAGTTGATGAAATTATTTTAGAATTCTAATTGCAATTTATGTTACAGGTTATTTAAAATTGTATTTTATAAGTGTAAGTATAAGGACTTCCTGGCTTATTTGTTACTAATGATTTCTTACTTTTTTTTTTTTTTTTTACAGAGACAGAGAGTGAATCAGAGAGAGGGATAGACAGGGACAAACAGACAGAAACGGAGAGAGATGAGAAGCATCAATTATTAGTTTTTCATTGCGCGTTGCAACACCTTAGTTGTTCATTGATTGCTTTTTCATATGTGCCTTGACCATGGGCCTTCAGCAGACCAAGTAGCCCCTTGTTGGAGCCAGCGACCTTGGGATCAAGCTGGTTAGCTTTGCTCAAACCAGATGAGCCTGTGCTCAAGCTGGCAACCTCGGGGTCTCAAACCTGGGTCCTCTGCATCCCAGTCCGACACTCTTTCCACTGTGCCACTGCCTGGTCAGGCGTTACTAATGATTTCAAGGTTAACTGTCATAAGAGGAAGAAACATGGGTTATGTAATTTCAAACTTTTGAAGTTTGTTGTCACTTCCTTTATAGTGCAGTATGGTCCCTTTTCAATGTGTCTCTGCTGTTAGGTCATGTGCATCTTGAGAACAACACATCAGTGGTGGTCAGGAGGAACAGGGGTGGGTACAGTGCATTATATGTCAGTTGTTGGATGGCAGGAATCAAAGGAGGACAAAAATGCTCAGACAGCTTGATGAAGGAAGTAGCATTTATTTAGCTGGCAGAGCAGTGTGACTGCAAAAGAGGCAACCAAACATGTACTCCCCGAAGTTAGATTTCTTACATCTTATATACCTTTTACAGAATAGAGGTTTTAATGCAAGGGGCTCGTGATCCCTTTGTCTAGAGGTACATGTCACTCCCATGACTCCAGGATGGGAGGGTGAGTTTAGGTAGATTCAGAGGATGTGTTGGAATTTTTTCAATTAAGGTATGTAAACACTGTTTCTTAAAAGCTTTTGAGAAATGAAAAGGGGAAGTGGTTTTCAGATAAGTTTTATCTTCTTTGCTTTGTGTAGCAAGTGGCCCCAGGCACTGTTTCAGAGAACTTTAAGAAGTAGTTAATCTATAACTGCCTGACTCAGTTACCCTGTAGGCTCCCTTCTCTTTCATTCTTCTTGTTTCTTCCTTCTCAGGGAAGAAGGGGCATGTCCCTCCCTCCTTAGTTATATTTTCTATCTCTGTATTTTCTTTCTTTGTGGTACTATATTGGTTCTGAAAGATTATTTTCTATCCCTAAATGAGAGTTGGATGAAACCCATGGTTATGCCCTCACCAGGTAGCTCAGTTAGTTAGAGCATCATTCTGATACACCAAGGTTGTAGGCTTGATCCTCAGTCAGGAGACATCCATGAATTAAACAGTGAATGCATGAGAACATTGGTGCTGTCATATTTGAAGTTTAGCAGTTCTAATAGGTGTGAGTGTTGTATTATTTTAGTCTTATTTTGTCATTTCCTAATGATACATCAGGTAGAGCTTATTTTTACAAGGTTAGGTGTTTGGTCTCATCAACATAAGAAACATGAAAACTGGGAGATTTTAGGATCTCATTTGAGCCAAAATGACTCTAAATGTTTGGGATGAAGATCTCTATTCCTACAGACTGACAGTGTAGCAATTTATATTTTATTTATTTTTTAAAATTTATTTTAGGCCAGCCTGACCTGTGGTGGTGCACTGGGTAAAGCATTGACCTGGAATGCTGAGGTTCTTGGTTCAAAACCCTGGGCTTGCCTGGCCAAGGCACATATGGGAGTTGATGCTTCCTGCTCTTCCTTCTGTTCTCTATATCTCTCTCCTCTCTCTCTAATAAAAATGAATAAATAAAAAAAATTAAAAAATAAAAGGACTCTCCTTAAAAAAAAATTATTTTAGGCTGTGGCCAGTAAGCTCAGTGGTAGAGCATTGACCTGGTGTTCAGGAGTCCTGGGTTTGAGTCCCAGCCAGGGCACACAGGAGAAGCACCTATCTGCTTCTCCACCCTTCCCCCTCTCCTTCCTCTCTCTCTCTGTCTTCCCCTCCTGCAGCCAAGGCTCCATTGGAGCAAAGTTAGCCCGGGCGCTGAGGATGGCTCTGTGGCCTCTGCCTTAGGCATTAGAATGGCTCTGGTTGCAACAGAGCGGCACCCCAGATGGGCAGAGCATCGCCCCCTGGTGGGCATGCTGGGTGGATCCTGGTGGGGCGCATGTGGGAGTCTGTCTGACTGCCTCCCCATTTCCAACTTCAGAAAAATACAAAAAAAAATTATTTTAGACCAGTGGTTCTCAACCTAGTGGCTGGTTTTCACTGGGGTGGCAGACATTTGGCAATGTCTGGGGACATTTTGGTTGTCACAGTGGGATCGGGGATGAATGCTCCTGGCATTTGGTGGATAGAGGCCAGGAATGCTGATAATGTCATAGAATTCACAGGACAGCCCTTCACAACAAAGCTATGACCAGTCCCAAATGTCAATGTGCTGAGAGGTTGAGGAACCCTGTTTTAGACAGTGTAGGGGGGGGAGAGAGAAGGTGGGAGTAGAAAGCATCAACTCTCATATGTGCCTTGATCAAGCAAGTCCCGTCTTTTTTTTTAATTTAATTCATTTTAGATAGTGCAGAGAGAGAAGCAATTTTTTCTTTTTCTTTTTTTTTTTGCGAGAGAGAGAGAGGGACAGATAGGGAAAGACATGAAGGGAGAAAGATGAGAAGCATCAATTCTTTGTTAGGGCACCTTAGTTGTTCCTTGCTATCATATGTGCCTTGACCAGGAGGCTACAGCACAGTGAATGACCTCTTGCTTAATCCAGCAACCTTAGGCTCAAGCCAGTGATCCTGGGGTCATGTCTATGATTCCACACTGAAGCCTCCAACCCCACACTCAATCAAGCTGGTGAGCCTGTGCTCAAGCTGGCAACCTTGGGGTTTTTAACCTGGGTCCTCTGAATTCCAGTTTAGGGCTCTATGCACTGCACCACTGCCTGGTCAGTCACCATTCTCATTTTATAGATTAAAATACAGAAAAATGGAAGTTGAGAATCTTGCCTTAGGTCGCACAGCTGGTGAGGGCAGAGCTTAGATTCAAAGCAACTACTGAATGATCTGGAGTCCATGTGGTATGCACCATGAGATGCTCACCCTGTAGAGGCCAGTGAAGAGAGAGTGAGGGAGACCAGGTGCCCAGACTGAGCCAGGTACATAGACATGCACATGCACATGTTCTTCCCTGGTTTGCACCACTGAGACACAGAGGTCAGAGGAAATCATGACAGGAGCCAAGAGAAGCCCAGGGAGGAGGATTGTGAGCCTACTAGGAGAAAAGGCTCCACTTCCTGGGAGTCAAGGAAATTCCTTTCCTGGTGAGTCTGTCTCAAATCTCTCTCCCTGGGCAGTAAGCTAAGTGTATTGACTTCAGACTTCCACATTTCCAGTTGCTGAGTTTCTATGTATGACAGTGTGAGTTCTCTGTGCCTCTCCTGGAACTCTGGTTCCAGTGACAGGGGGAATGAGGTATGTGAGCTTCAAAGTTTTATGAAGATAAGATTTATTAGAACAGGAGGCCAAGATACCATGGAGGAGATTGGTGTTGACATTCCCATAGCACTTAAGGAACTGTTTGTCTAGCTCATCTCTTGTTATGAAAGTGAAGAATTTGTTTAACCAGTTACTTTTGTATTAACTACACTCTTGGGAGGGAAGTGGTCAGTAGACTCCTTCTGAAGTCTCTTCAGAGGTGGGATATGACCCATGTAACAGCTATGGCTGAGGAGACGCAATTTTATGCTAATAACTCACTACACTCTTTGCAAACATAGGGTTTCTCCCCTGAATGTGTCCTCTGGTGTATGAGGAGATGTGACTTCCATGCAAAGCCTCGTTCACACTCCCTGCAAACATAGGGTTTCTCCCCTGAATGTGTCCTCTGGTGTCTGAGGAGATGTGACTTACGTGCAAAGCCTCTCTCACACTCCCTGCAAACATAGGGCTTCTCCCCTGAGTGTGTCTTCTGGTGTCTGAGAAGATGTGGCTTCTGTGCAAAGCCTCGCTCACACACCCTACAAACATAGGGTTTCTCCCCTGAGTGTGTCCTGTGGTGTATGAGGAGATGTGGCTTCCGTGCAAAGCCTCGCTCACACACCCTGCAAACATAAGGTTTCACCCCTGAGTGTGTCCTCTGGTGTTTGAGGAGATCTGACTTCTGTGCAAAGCCTCGCTCACACTCCCTGCAAACATAGGGTTTCTCCCCTGAATGTGTCCTCTGGTGTATGAGGAGATGTGACTTCTCTGCAAAGCCTCGTTCACATTCCCTGCAAACATAGGGTTTCTCCCCTGAATGTGTCCTCTGGTGTCTGAGGAGATGTGACTTACGTGCAAAGCCTCTCTCACACTCCCTGCAAACATAAGGCTTCTCCCCTGAGTGTGTCCTCTGGTGTCCGAGGAGATAGGACCTCCGTGTAAAGCCTCGCTCACATGCACTGCAAACATAGGGCTTCTCCCCTGAGTGAGTACTCTGGTGTATGAGGAGATCTGCCTTCCGTGCAAAACCTCGCTCACACACATTGCAAACATGGGGTTTCTCCCCTGAGTGCGTACTCTGCTGTATGAGGAGATCTGCCTTCTGTGTAAAGCCTTGTTCACACTCCCTACTAATATAGGGCTTCTTCTCTGAGTGTGTCCTCTGGTGTTTGATGAGGTTTGACTTCCGTGTAAAGCCTTGCTCACACTCACTGCAAACATAGGGCTTCTCCTCTGAGTGTGCCCTGTGTTGTCTGAGAATATGTGACTTATCTTCAAAGCCTTGCCCACACTCTCCATACTTGACAGCTACAATTCTTGACATTCCTACTCCCATAGATACTTTGCCTGTGTCCACTGAATTTACTTCCTGGCCTGTGCTGGTCACTTCCTGTATCATTCTCTCTTGTTCACTAGAGCTTCCCATGTGTCCTTTACAAGGTTTGAAAAAGGCCCTTGAAATCCTCCTCTGCTTGGTCCTTTTAAGCAAAAGGCTGGACTTTTCTTTGACCTCTTGACCTTCAGCTTTGTCATCCCAGTTGTGTGTATAAGTATGTTGCTGCTGCTTACTTGGATCCTCTGGGCAGGAATCCTCTGATTGGAGCTGTTTTCTTGTAGATGTTCCTGGGAGAATCTGAGGGGGGTGACTGCGTCCCATGTGTTGAGTGAGGAATTTCTGACTGGAGAAGATGAGAGAGCAGGAAGGACACGGGTGTATCTCTGGCTTTGGTTCTGCTGAAAGAGTAAATTTTGGTCAGGGTAGAGGTTGATAAGGCTGCATGGGTCATATGTTTTGTCTGATGTTAAGACGTCTCCCATGAGTCATTCTTACGGGTTTGACAGTATAATCTCTGTCTTCCACAAACTGTTTCTTTATAGTCTGTTTTTTTTTCTTTATAGTCTGTTTTATCTTTTAATTTTTATGTACTATATCTTCTTTAGAAATCCAGAAAGCCCATATCAAGGGTCCTTTGTACATATTACCAGGTGAGGGACTGTCAAGTAGCATCAGGGGCTGTTTCACCCCTTGTATGGGTGGAACAATGCTGACCTTTCTTATATACACGTAGATTTTAACACAGTTGTTTAGAAAGACCACTGGCCCCAATTAGGAACTGATTCCCTCATAGTTTCCCATAGATGATAAACTGAAAATATGTCCTTCCTCAAGCCTCACACCAAATATTCATACTTGATTTCATTTAGTGTCAGCCCATTTCATATACAATGGGAAGTCCTGTTTCAAAATATTTCCCCAACCATACTTTTTAAAAATTGATTGATTTTAGAGAGACAGAGAGGAGGAGGAAGAAGAAGTAGAGAAGAAAAAGGAGAGAGAGAGAGAGAGAGAGAGAGAGAGAGATAAAGGCATTTATTCATTTTTCTACCTAAACATGCAGTCATTGGTCATTTCTCGTATGTGCCCTGAACCAGGCTCAACCTTGGTATTACAGGATGATCCTGTAACTGACTGAGCTAACCAGCCAGGGCCCCCAACCATACTTCTTACATGCCTGACTCCTATTCCTCTCTAGCTAATCCACCATCCTCTCTCATTTGGAGATGAAGTAATCTCTGAGAGGATTCCCCACTGAAGTATGTTTTACAAAAATTAACAAAGCAAATAAGAGAAGAAGTATCCCTGTAGCTAAAAATAGCACCATTGTCCCACCTCACTCAGGAAGGTCACCAGTGTCTCAGCTTGGATCACAGCACTGCATTTCCAGGCTGCTGGGCATCTATCCGACCTCTGCTCTTATCCTATATGCTAAACAGGAGTGGCCCTCAGAAAACAGGCCCTGGACAGTTTCTCAGTGGACAGAGTGTTGGCCTGGCAAGTGTAAGTTCCAGGTTCAATCCTCGGTCAGGGCACAAATGAGAAGTGACTATCTGTTTCTCTTCCCCTCCCTCTCTCCCTTCTCTCTCTCTTCCCCTGCTAGATCCAGTGCCTCAATTGGTTCGAGCATCAGCCCGATAACACAGTTGGTTCAAGTGTTGACCTCTGGCACTGAGGATAGCTCAGCTAGTCTGAGCATGGTCTTCATACTGGGGTTGCTGGGTGGGTACTGGATTGGGCACATGAAGGAATCTGTCTATCTCCACTCCTCTCACATAAAAAAATTAAATCCAAAGTAAAAAATAAAAAGATTTTTCCTAAGAATCAAAGGCATATGAAATGAATTCTTCATTTCTGAAGCATCTGATTTGAAATCTTACTGACTTTAGAGTGTACCATGAAAATTTCTAAGGTGAGTTCTCTCTTTTCTTTCCATTTTGAAGAACAGTTGTGCCCACCTCCAGCTGCTGTGAGCTCTCTCTTCCACTTGCTGCTGCACTTGATGCCCAGCTTCTGGCCATACTCGTCATCGTGCCAGACTAGCAGCTCACAGTCTGGCCTGATGACCCAGCAGGTTTGGTAGAAAATCTGCCCATGATACTGAAAGGCCACCAGGTTCTGCTCTTCATCATACCGGGCACAGTTCACATACCTGGGATTGAGGCAGATGAAAGAAAAGAAACCCACATGTGATGAGTTCTTATAACCTCTCAGATCCATGTCCAGCTCTGCACATGACACTCGGGCTCTGATGTCGCTGACATTCACAGTGCTCCCGGAGAACCTTCTCTCCAATGTCTGAGCATGTCACAATGTCATATGACTTCCAATGTCCATGTCCTGCTTACGGTGCTCATCCTGCCTAATACCATTTTCCAAAGCCAATTGCAGATGTAACCTTAACCCAGATTGGCCATTAAACACAGTGAACTCTAGCTTCTCTAAACTAGCTCAGGTCCTGTTTATATCACAGAATTTGCTACTTGATGTTGGACTCTGTGTCTAGATTAGTTCACATCATTCAATACTCAGACCAAGTCCATCTTTTCTTGAGAGGCCTTTCTCCATTCTCCTCACATTTTATTTAGGTAGCTTCAACCAGGTTCCCATAAAAACCTGGAGGTCTCCCCCACCCCCAGAAGTGAGAAGCGGGGAGATAGACAGACTCCCGAATGCACCTTACCAGGATCCACCCGGCATGCCCACCAGGGGGCGATGATCTGCCCATCTGGGGCACTGCTCTGCTGTAACCAAAGCCATTCTAGTGCCTGAGGTGGAGGCCATGGAGCCATCCTCAGAGCCTGGGCCAACTTTGCTCCAATGGAGCTTTGGCTGGGGATGGAAAGAAAGAGACAGAGATAGAGGAGAGGGGGAAGAGTGGAGCAGATGGGCGCTTCTGTGTGCCCTGGCTGGGAATCAAACTCTGGACTTCCACAGGCCAGGCTGATGCTCTACCACTGAGCCAACCTGCCAGGACTTGGAGGTCTCTTTGTCTTAGCAAAATCTTAAAGAACAATAATAGCTTATTCACATTTTGTAGCCCCTGATAAAAGATCCTCTCAGGCAAGTGCCCCATGATCATTGCTCTGCAGGCTTCAGAACTCAGTTCTAGTTAGAAGGGAGGCTGGGATATTTGCTGCCCTCACAGGTTTAGGCCAGTGGTCAGCAATCTCATTATTCAACAGAGCCAAATATTAACACTACAATGATTGAAATTTCTTTTGAGAGCCAAATTTTTTAAAACTTATACTATATAGGTAGGTACATTCCTTATCGAGGTAGTGCCTGCACATGGTATTTTGTGGAAGAGCCACATTCAAGGGACCAAAGAGCTGCATGTGGCTCATGAGCTGCACTTTGCTGACCACTGGTTTAGGCTATCCTTAGTTTAAGTATGCTGGCACTGTGAACTTCTCAAAAAAAATTATAGTTAAATATTTGTAATATCAATTGTTTCACTGTGTCTGCAATTACTCCTCCATAAGAAGATGGGTTATATGATCTGCTTAAGTAATGAATACTTTCATCTAAACTGGAATATAGGAAGGGCTTAAATAATGTTCATTAGGTCAATTAAAGTGTAATCCAGACCCTCAAAGTTTTTTTTTCCAGTGCCTAAATTTTGTCTAGCATAGAGATTTATATTTTGAGGACATATGCTATATTTTTATCCCCCTTTTTTCTCTAAATACCTCTTGCTTTGAAAGAGCACCAAATGGAGAAAAAAGAGGAACAGAGGATTGAGGGAGACCACTGAGGGAGGCATGATGAGAAGGAAAGATGTATGGGCTTGAGAGGGATGCGTGTTCTCGTGACTCCCAGAAACTTATTGGCCTTACCTCATCCAGTTGGCCCAGGATTCATCTTCTCCATTCACATACATATGGCAGTTTCTCCCTTTGGTGATCTGCATTTCAGGAAGAAAAAATAAAGTTTTTTTTCAGTTGAGGAAGTAATAGAGAAATTATTTTACCCTACTATCAACAAAGCTCTTTCAGCTTGCATGCATTGCCACTTGTGACCACATGATACTTTTCTTACTCATCACATCTGAGTTGACCTCTCCACTCAGGGCTGGGAGGAGGCATTCCTTTGTGTGTCTGTACCACTTCGCTCCCACTTAACCTACGATCCTCAACAGGAGCTCCATGTTCTGCAAAGTCGACTCAGTACCCAGAGCTAACCATATTGTCTCCATCCTTGTCCTAGCATGTAGAATGGCAGGTCCTACCAAGCCATGGGAGGGATGTGGGAAGCCACAAGACAGGGGAAGAGGTAAATACTTCTCACCTGCCAGGAGTATCCGTTGTTGCCTGCCTCTTCATCTTCTGTCATCTGGCCCTTATAAGGGCCAAAGTGCAGACCCACTGGCAGAGCAGATGCCTCGTTCCACACTCCAAGCCCAGCCTCAGGGATGCCCGATGGTCTGATTCTCAACCCAGGAGGCAGAGTGAGGACTGCGTGGTTTGGATGCCCCTTATCCACTGCACTGTCTTTTACAAATGTAGGGGGCCCATGCACGTCACAACTGTCAATGAAGAAGTTCTGACACTTCTCACAATCTGGGGGTGAGAGCAACAGGGATTAGGGAAGGTGTAGTGCATGTTTCTGGACATACAGAGCTTCAGAAAGAGCTCAGGAACTCACATCATTGAACCCAATTCTGTAGTGCAGGTCCATAGGGGAATGGAATTCTCTAATGGCCAAATGACCAGATGAAATTATTGTATGAAGACATAACATGCTTTGCGAGGGTCACTTACAGAGGTAGTTATCGTCCTGGGGCCTGCTGACCTCTTGGTACACGTGGCCTTTTCTTTCTCGTAGGCTATACATCTTTACTTCAGTCTCCTTTCTCCTGAGTTCTAAGTTGGAGAAGAGAGTTTGATGGAGTTAGGAGTGTTAGTCCCTATTTTGTCAGAAAACACACAATTTCCTTCCATCAAATTATCACCTGTCATTTTACATACTCTGGTATTTTCCTTTGTCAAGTATTGGCTCAGAGAGCCTCTATAATAGTAAGCCTTTACACTGACTACAGATGGCCAATTCAATTTTTGTTTCTAGATCTTCCCATTGTGAGGTTTAATTTCCCAACATTTAGTTATTCATAAAATATTTATTAAGGGCACAGTATTTGTAAGGCATTTAGGAAAGGCCAGGTATACAACACCAGCAGCATATGGTTGCTATTATCAGAAATGTATTTATTGGACAATGTGTGTCAGTTCTTTTACATTGAATTTAAGCCCTAGCCAGTAGCTCAGTGTATAGAGCATTGGCCCAGTGTATGTCCCGGTTTTGATTCCGGTCAGGGTACATAGGAAAAGTGACCATCTCTTTCTCCACCCCTCCCTCTCCCTCTTCTCTCTCTCTTCCTTTCCTGCAGTCAGTGGCTCAATTGGTTCGAGCATTGGCCCTGGGCACTGAGGATGGCTCGGTTAGCTAGAGCACATCACCCTGAGGTGCTAAAAACCAGCTCAGTACTCGAGAATTGGGGTTACCAGTATCCTGGTAAGAGTGCATACGGGAGTCAGCCTCACTATCTCCCCTCCTCTTATCTAAAAAATAAGTAAATACATACACAAATAAGTGAATTGAATTGCATACTATCAAAGTATCTTCACTTTACACATTGGCATTCAAGAGCTCAGAGAATTTGTAAGATTTGCCCAAAGCTCCAGTGCTCAATTAACTCTTAGTTTAGTAGAGCTTAAATCCAGGCCTATCCAAAGTCCACCCCACATACCTAGGCCATACTTATTAGCCTTTCTAGAGGACTCAGAGGAACTAAAATCTACAAATGATTTTCTCTTATCCAATTTTCATCTAAAGTGTTGTCCAGAGGGTCTTGCTTTTCCAGGATGGACTGTGATGCTGAGGACCCAAGTTTGAAACCCTTAGGCTGCTGGCTTCACTGCGGGCTAATCCCACTTGAGTGCACGCTCACCAGCTTGAGCACAGGGTCGTAGGCTTGAGCGTGGGATCATAGGCATGACTCCATGGTTGGTAGCTCATGTCCAAGGTAGCTGGCTTGAGCAAGGGGTCACTTACTGTGCTGTAGCCCCTCAGTCAAGGCACATATGAGAAAGCAATCAATGAACAACTAAGGAGCTGCAATGAAGAATTGATGCTTCTCACATCTCTCCCTTTTAGCCAGTCTGTCCCTGTCTGTCCCTCCCTATCTCTCACTAAAATAAAAAAGAAAAAGAAAAAAAGCCGATCATGTAAAAAATATAATAAAGGTCACTTAAGTGTACAGAAAATCCATTTCTTTAACATAAAACTTTCTCTTTTCTGTCTACCTGACCTGTGATGGCACAGTGGATAAAGCAATGACCTGGAACACTGAGGTCACCAGTTTGTAACCCCAGGCTTGCCTGGTCAAGACACATATAAGAAGCAATTACTACAAGTTGATGCTTCCTGCTCTTGTCTGCCTCCCCATTCTCTCTTTCTCACTCTTCTCTCTAAAATCAATAAATTAAGATTTGTTATTGATTTTAGAGAGAGGAGGGAAGAGAGTGAGAGAGAAACATTGATTTGTTGTTCCACTCATTTATGCATTTAGTGGTTATTCTTTCTTTTTTCTTTTTGTTTAGCTAGAGAGACAGACAGGAAGGGAGAGGGATGAGAAGCATCAACTTATAGCTGCAGTACCTTAGTTGTTCATTGATTGCTTTCTCATACGTGCCTTGACCAGGGGACTCCAGCTCAGTCAGTGACCCCTTGCTCAAACCTGCAACCTTGGGCTCAAGCCAGCAACGTTGGGCTTCAAGCCAGTGACCATGGGGTCACATCTACGATTGCATGCTCTAGCCAGTGACCCCACACTCAAGCTGGTGAACCCATCCTCAAGCAACAACCTTGGGGTTTGGAACCTGGGTTCTCATCATCCTAGATTGATGCTCTATCCTCTGTGCTACCACCTGGTCAGGCTCCAATGGTTGATTCTTATATGGGCCCTGACTGGACATCAAACCCAGAACATTGGTGTACAGGGACGACTCTCTAATGAATTAAGCAACTTGGCCAGGGTTCCTTTCCATCTTCTTGTTTCAGAGTAGCCTTGTCCAGTCTAATGGTACAGTGACCACCTTGCCTGCTTTCCTTCTTATCTTTTCACCTTTACACATTTGGCTGTTCTTGCCCTTCCTTAATCATCAGATTCTGTGGGCCACAGAAACCATTGGGTCAAGTTTGAGATCACATCTGTGCTTCATCTGTGTTTCAAAGCTAGACCATGAAAGCAGAAGGACCTTACTGACCACACCTTCATAAAACCAGACACACTGAAGAGATGGCTGACACAGGGCTTGATACGATGGTCCCTACCCTGGCCCACAACCCCAGCTGCCTTAATCACCATGATTAATCCTTTCCCATCTGCAATGTGGCCGGCGCTGCCCAGGGAGCCCTGTCCTGGAGCACTGCTCACCGGCCAGACCTTCATCCTCCTCTTGTGATGAGAAGTGTTCTGAATGAGTTATTTCTCACATGCTTTTGTACTTTTATTAAAAGTACAAAGCTCGCCTGACCAGGTGGTGGCGCAGTGGATAGAGCGTCAGACTGGGATGCAGAAGGACCCAGGTTCGAGACCCCGAGGTCGCCAGCTTGAGTGTGGGCTCATCTGGCTTGAGCAAAAAAAAGCTCACCAGCTTGGACCCAAGGTCGCTGGCTCCAGCAAGGGGT
This sequence comes from Saccopteryx leptura, assembly GCF_036850995.1. Lineage (NCBI taxonomy): Eukaryota > Metazoa > Chordata > Mammalia > Chiroptera > Emballonuridae > Saccopteryx > Saccopteryx leptura. Next base: position 392,619,268 of record NC_089503.1, read on the forward strand.
TACTCAGTCTGCTGAAGGCCCCCAGTCAAGGCACATATGAGAAAGCAATCAATGAACAACTAAGAAGTCACAACGTGCAACGAGAAACTGATGATTGATGCTTCTCATCTCTCTCCATTCCTGTCTGTCTGTCCCTGTCTATCTCTGCCTCTGTAAAAAAAAAAAAAAAAAAAAAAAAAAAGATTAAAAGTACAAAGCTCATTAACACATCTAAAAACATGTGTATTTATTTACACATGGAAGCAGTGTAGCAAATCACCCCTTACTTCACAATGCACTGTTTGCATCTCGCTTGTTTGCTAAACGCAAGCTCTGTCCCTCGTTATCTGTTTAGAGGCTGGGGACCTGACCCTGGGTCCATTTCAAATGGGCAGTGCGTGCCTGCAGCCCCTCACCTCGCTGCCTCCGAGTCCATTCTTCATGCGAGTCCTCAGTGTCCTCCGCCGGGGGTCTGGTGGCCTGCCGGTGGTGAACCATGAAAGTGGGCCGATGGGCGCCGAGCCCTGGGGAGAAACAAAATCGTGGTCCCGAAAGCGAAGAGCTTGTAGGAGCAGCCCCGACACTTAGCCGGCCCTCATGCAGCCCGCGATTCCCGCCCGTGAGCCGTCACCTTTGCGCAGCAGCGCGTCCAGGTTTTTCTCCACGTTGGGGCCGCGCGCCTTCTCCCAGTCAACCATGGCGGCCACCCGTCCTGGGAGATGTGGGCGCAGATGTCCCTGAGGGCGCCAGGGGCCTGTGGGGGCGGGGCGGTGGTGTGTGTGTGGGGAGAGAGAGAGAGAGAGAGAGAGAGAGAGAGAGAGAGAGACGTGGCCACGTGACCCTGCGCAGCGACTGGAAGGAACCGCTAGTCGCCCCGCTGGATCAGGGCTCTCCCCCGCCTGCCGCCCTGTGCTCACCTGCAGCGCAGCCCACGCCCTCCCCGCAGCTCCCTCCGCGCCGCCCCGCGGGATCCCGTCCGCGTCCACCCTGCAGGCCCAGCCCCAACGTGCCTGCCTGGGAGACGCCGCTGAGGCTGACTGCTTGGCCCACGGGGCGCACGTGGGACCAGCCCCAGGGATGCAAGGACGGGCCAGACTGGGGACTCCAGCCAAGTCAGTGACTCCTTTGCTCAAGTCAGCAATTTGGGCTTTAAGCCAGCGACCTTTGGGCTCAGCCAGCGACCATGGGGTCATGTCTATGATCTAGCACTCAAGCCAGTGAATCCGCGCTCAAGCCGGATAAGATTATTACATTTTCTTGTTGTTCAAGCGCTCTCTTGAGTTCCTCTATTCTACTCTCAAGTTTATTGAACATCGTTATGACTGTTTGCTTGGAAGTCTTTATCTGTCCAATTACCCATCTCCATTTAATTAGGACATTTCTCCTGAGTTTTTTCCTTGTTCCTTCATTTGGGTTATATTTTTCTGTCTCCACATTTTGTTTGACTGTTTGTTTTTGTTTCTTTGAGTTGAATGGAATAGTCATATCGTCCAATCTTGAAAAAGTTGTCTTTGTTACATTGTGTGTTGAATAGTTTCAGCCTGCCGGTTGTAGTTGGGGGGAGGTGCATGCAGTGCCTGTCCTGTCACCTGACCTGAAGGAGTGGGTTCTGAATGGGCCGCCTGGGGTGTGTGAGCCTCCTTGCCTTTTAATCTGGGCAGGGCTGCCTGGTGTAAAAGGGGCTGCATGGTGTGTGCTTTGCATGTCCTGTGTTAATTATCTGTTGTCAAAGCACGGTCTGCGCTGGGTTCCCTGATTGCTTTCTTGTGTCTCACCCCCCATTAGATCCACCCTTTGTCCTGGTGGGGTAGCCTGGGTGCACACACAGCCTTCATTTGTTCATTCTCCACTTTGTCGGGGCTTGGCAGCCCTGTGCACATACACAGCATTGCCCCCCCCCCCCTCACTCCACACTGGACAGCAAGGTTTTGCTAGCTTTGTGCTTTTTTTGGGTAGAGCTGCCTAACCAGTGCGAGCAGCAGCGCCCCCCATTCTCTGTACTTTCTCTGATCAGGGAGTCCTGTGTGCAGACCATATAGACTATTTGCCAGCTCCATATTTTTCAGGAGGGGTAATGCCTGTAGTGACCCACTATGGCTGCACTATTCTCTGGGTCAAATAGTCCTGCAGCTGGTACCAGAGTGTTTTGCTGGCTCTGCACTCTCTCTAGGTGGGGGGCCCCACATTCACATGCAGCTCAGTGGGCGAAGTGTTGCCACTTCCCCATACCTACCTGCTGGGTCGATATCTGGGAAGAGGAGCTCTCTTTATACAAGCTACACTGCCCTCATGATTCTATTGTATTTAGCTCCAGGAGGGGTGGCTGGCGGTTTGCTACAGCGCCCTGTGGGTGGCCATAGAGCCTGGATGGAGCTCCTGTCTTCTATCCACAGGCCAGGGATGTGTAAACAGTGGCGTTCACTGGTCTCTTAGGTCCTGAGCTGTTCCTTCACCTCCTGCAGAGCTCTCATGGTTCCTCAGCCTTCTCTGCTCTCTCTCTCTTTCTCTCTCTCTCTCTCTCTCTCTGTTTATCTCTAGCTTGTTGTGCAGAAGCTGTTTAATTGTTTTTTCAGTTGTCTTTCAGGAGTAATTTTTCTAAGCAAAGGGATACATTGGATGGGTTTTTGGGAGGCTAGAAGCCCAGCGTCCACATGTGCCATTATGTTGGACCCACTGGAGAGTTCTTAAATAAAGTCTGATATTGGCTGCAGCAACAGGCTTCTGCTCTGATACATTCTTATTCCCCATATTCAAATTTCTATACAGTTTCTGAGACATTGGTTTTCCCTTTGACTTCAATTAGTTGTTGGATCCAGGAGGAGTAGTTTATTTTCACCTTATTTTTTTTCTCCTGTGAGGATGGGCATGATAACTTCCAAGCTTCTTACTTGTAGGATGAGAAACCAGGAGTCTTCCGTTAGTTGCTTTTTATCTCTTGGCTTCCTGTTCTCTATTTGTAAAATAAAGGGATCAGATCACTCCATGGTCCCTGAACTTTCCTCCAGCATTCTGTTCATTCCATAAACACTGACTTGCGTGAATGACAGTGCAAATTTGTGACATTTGCTACCGTTCTACAGGTTGACCTGCAGGTAGACAAAGAAAGGCACATTTTTTTCGAGTCCTCCCTTGATTATGTTTATCAAATCCAGGAAGTTCAAGAGTCCAAGAAATTCAACATTGTGGAGCCAGTAAGTTCCATGTATTCTTTAATGCTCTAAAAATATTTTCTGAATGCTTGGTAAATGCAGAGAACTTTTATCATCAACTTTGGATCTCAAAGAATGTGAATGTGTATAATTGTGATGAATCTCTCTTTTTCCTTCCCCATTTTTTTCTCTCTAGCTATAATTTGTTTTTTTCTTTTTTTCTTCTTTTCTTCTTCTCTTCTCCTTCCCCTCCCTGGATTCCTCTATCACCCTTCTTTTCATCTTGTTTTCCTTCTTTCCTTCCTGCCATGCTTTCATAAAGCCTTTGAAAGTGCCCATTATATACCAGGCACTGTGCTAGGAACTCATGTCCCTGCAGTCAGTGACTTACCATTATACTATTTTTACTTCTTTCTCATATGTGCCTAAATGGGGGCCGGGGGAACTCCAGCAGAGAGAGTGACCCCTTGCTCAAGCTGGTGACCATGGGGGTCATGTGTATGATCCATCCCATGCTCAATCCAATGACTCCGCATACTCAAGCTGGTGAGCTCGCACTCATGCTGGTGACCTTGGGATTCAAACCTGGGTCCTCTGCTTCCCAGTGTGACTCTATATCCACTGCGCCACTGTCTGGTTAGGTGGAACCTATTGGTTCTGAAAGAGGCATGCTCGGTCTAGAAGGGGAGAGGTGTTGGGTTAAATCTTTAATGATTATACATTTGCTCATTTTTTCTTGTAGGTCTGTTCTGTATAATTAGAATTTATGTTATTGAGCACAGAACAATTTGGAACTCCCTAGTTAATTAAAGTCTCTGATATGAAGTGCTGTTCATTTCTTTTAGTGCATTTTGCCCTCAAATGTACTGTATGCTATTATATAATTTTGAATGTAATACAGATAAGTGCGAAAGGAGGTTTACATTTGTTCATATGGAAACAACACAATTGTTCATAAATAGTAATCTCACAAACAACTGTTTGGCCTACTAAAAAATGTAAACTTACTTTTGTACCACCTGTGTGCCTTTACCCATTATTTCATTTTCAGTGTCTTTGTACTTTTATCAGAGGTGGATTCAACAGTGGGCACACAGGGCGTGCACCCTGGGCCCTGACTGCTGAAGGGCCTCGCAAAAGCCCAACTTGACACTTTTTTCTACTGACAAGGGGCCTAATATTTTCTTGTGCACCTGGAGCCTCAAGTGACCTTAGTCCATCTCTGACCTTTATGTTTTAGGATTTAGGTGACTCCATGTCCTATATTAGTAATGAATAGCTATTAAAATCTATAAGGAATAGAGTTTGGTCAAGGCTACGATAAAAGGATCCAATATGCTTTTGTATTTACTTTTCTCACAGTATATATTATATAATGCATATTTTTTCATGCAACTAAAAAGATATCTCAGAAAAAGTTTTCATATGTATGTGCAGGTATTACTGGGTATTTCTTTCTGTTTTGTCATTTTGTCTATTGACATGTCATTACCCCACTGTTTTGATTATTGTACCTTCATCCTGGAATGCATGTCTGTGTCTAGTTGTGAAAGCTTCTGTGTTTTATTTTGCTTTTCAGAATTGTCCTTGCATTGTGTGTGCTTATTGTCCTTTGTTCTCTGCACACTGCCTGCCATGAAGACCCTCCCTCAGTCCAGGCTCATGACAATCCAAAGTGTCTGCATACATTGTGGTTGTCCCTGGGGCCACCATCCAACCTGGGTGAGAAACATGTGTTCAAAGATCATTCTGGAACCTGAATGATTATCCTGGGAATGTAGAAACCACACCCAATTAGTGCAGTTAGTTAACCTCTGAGTACTGAGGAGTAATCTAGAATGTTATCCATTGATGAATAGTAGGGTCACAGTGCTTTCTGTGTTGTTCTTCATGTCTCAGTGTGTAATGTTATGGGGGAAATGTTCTCATTCTGAGGTTTATAGTTAGGACACGTTGAATGAGTCAGTTCTAGAATGACCATCTCTTCTGTTCGGTTGAATGTGGAACCTCCCCATCAACTTCCTCAATGGCCAGGTGAGACTGCGAGCAAGGAAAAGGTGTAGGGCTCTGAGGAAGCTAGGTTTCCCCAGGTAGCCTGCTATGAGCAGGTAGTTATTGTCCTCCAGTCCCCTCCCCCATGTGGACCTGGTGAGTGCATGGGGTGGAACAAGAGAGAAAGATGAGGAAATCCAGTCTGTAGCAGAATAGCTGTTCTCCCAGCTGTTTCGTACACTTTGGATGGGGTCTCTCTTAGTAGATATGGGCTCTATTTCTGTTCATATGTCAGAATCCAAATGTGAAGTGAGCAATGTGGTCCAGGGGATTCTAGGTAAGTAAAGGGGATGAGGTGAGAGAGAGTGGGGAACAGCTACAGGCAGCTTGTGAGGACCCAAAAAGGCTACCCAGACTATTTCTGAGGTACATGCCTCATGTCTCTAATTAGATGAACTATTCCCATGGGGCCACTTTTTGTGAGCCCTTCCTATAGATGCAAAGCAGATTCAGAAGCACACTGTGGTCCCAGTTTATTGAGCATGGTGAGGTCTAATCTCACAGGCTTCCAGGCATAAGAGCCAAGTCCAGAGCCTAGATGTGTGTTCCAAGCTCCAGAAAGCAGAACTTTTATAAGCAATAGGAGAAAGACCCTGAGGTTTGTTCCCTGGATCCACATGTCTGACATCTGGTTTCCTGGGATGAGGAGTGAGGTGATACCTGGAGGCAGACTTTCTATCCCCATTCCCAGCAACCATGGAGGAGAAGAGGGGACGTCTGGAGAAGAAGGCGGCTAACCTTGTGGCAAGTTTTCCATGGAGGCTTGAGGTCAGTGTGTGAGGGCAGAGCAGATGTTTTAGCTAAGGGATGAGGAGAGACCAGAGAAGAATATTTATCTCCTCTGCATGCATCTCTTGGAAGGGGTCATGGGAAAACTGGAAGGAGAGACTGGCCAGTGAATTCTCCCTCCTTGCTCAGGCCAGGGAGTGAAGAGCACAGTGAGTCTTCAGTTCACTGGTCAGGAAAGACCGTGAGCAGGATTCCGCATCGCAGCTGCAGTAGCTTGTGTGATGAAAGGGGTCATCTGGGGCTGAATTTCTACTCCTGCTTTAGCCAGAATGATGGGCAGGAGAGGTTTCTGTAGGAAGGGGCCAGGAGAGACCTGGAAGAGAATTGTTTTTTTCTGACTCTAGTTCAGCATCTCATGGGCAGCTGGAGCCTCCAGAAACAGGTGAGGAGCCACCTGGAGCCACTTCTTTCTTCCTGGCTCTAGAAGGTCTGTGTGGGCAGAGGGTGTCCTTAGGTAAAGGGTGAGGAGAGACCTGGTTGTGGCTTCTCGCCAGCCTGTGAGAGGTAGTGGGGTTTCTGGGGTGAGGGGTGCACTTCAGCCAGCATGAGTCCGGCCACACCACTGCCAGGCAGCCCTGCCCCAGCTGCTCAGCTCAGGTCAGGGCTCACTGGTCCTGAAGTCTCCCCCAGCCGGCCAGGTCCCAGAAGCACGTCTCAGATCACAGCCTCTCCCAGCCTTTGCCTGTCTCTCCTCTGCTTTTCCCTCCCAGCGGTGTCAGGACCTGAGATGCCCAGTGCCTATGGTAGAGTAAAGTGCAATAAGAGAAGACTGAGGTTTTCAGAACAGAGAGCCTGGGTGTGACGAGGTCATGGAGAGAGAGAGAGAGAAAGCTGGAGGAAGGGGAATGGAATGGGAACCACAACCGTGGGCTACCCGGTGACATATCTGAACTCCGTTTCCCCCGCAGAAAGGAAGAGACAACAGGGTCCACCAGCATCAATTGCAGCCAATTCCAGTAGCCAGGCCTTCAGCTTAAAAAAAATGTTTATTGATGAGAGAGAGAGATTTTCTGTTCCATTTACGTAAGCATTTACTGGCCGTCGCAATTGGAGGACTCGTGACAGGACCCCCTAGTCCCGGGTGGGACCCCTGCACCCAATGACAGGGTCAGATCTGATGTGTCAGGGCTCCGTACTCCCTCAGGGAAGAGCCCTGGGCACACTCAGAGGAGGCAGAGCCGATGTGCCCAGACTCTCCATGCTGAGTGGATCCACACACACACTAGGTACATGCCAGCAGGAAACAATCTTCTCTGCTGCCATCTAGTGTGCACCGTGGGAACAGCACCCATTTACCAAGCATCTGCCATTGTTATGTTGCAGGAACACGGTGAATGTCCAAGGTGCCTCCCATCAACCCCAGCTCTGGATGTGTGTGTCTCCATAATGGTAGGAACTAAAGTGTATGGGAGAAAGCTTACCACTCTGTCAAGTGGGACTCTTCTCCACAAGACAAAACCCAAAGCTCAAATGACCCCCTCCTAGGTGGGGCCCCTCACCACAGTCAGAAAACCCAGCCATGCTGAACCATGACTCCTTTGTTAGGACCCCATTCTTACATCACAGGGTCCAGAGCCAATGTTGTCAAACACAGACCCTCTACTATCTCAGTTGTGATCCTTCCACACCGTCAAATGACACATAGCATGTGTGACGAGATGTCCTATGCTCTCATGGAAAGACCTTTTCTTGCACCCATGTGGATCAAAAATGACATGATGCCCTCCTTACTATCTCAGGGAGGGACCTCTCCTCACACTCACAGGTTCCATACCTGATGTGACAGGATGCCCGTTCTCTCTGGTGGGCCTGTTTCCTATGCTCACAGGGAACAGAACCCATGTGACAGGACTCCCTGTGTCAGGTGGTACTCCTTCCACAATGGCTGGACCCAGAGCTTACAGGCACAACCCCTTAGTTTTACTAGGCAGAGCCTTCTTCCCATGAGAGGACCCCCTGTTACTTTACTGTCTTGTATGAATATGAATTCACCTTGAGTATGTATTATATGTTGAGTATCTCTTGTTCATCTGATTAAGTTGATTTGATTATTACCACAGCTGTTGGGACTTACAAGGTACAAGGAAAATGTGTTTGTCTGTTTTTTATTCCTCATCCTGTCAGTGAGCTGGGCATGTGAAGATAAAGGATGAGAAACTAACTTCAGGGAAGTGCTGCAGCTGAGACGTGCACATCTGCCAGGTGGGGTTACTGTTATTTTTGTTCACTGTCAGATGTTTGGGTTAATTTTTGCAAGATTGTGTGGAATTCTGTAATGGTCCCTCATTTGCACTGGCATGAAGACACATCTGAGAAACTAGCTGCTTGGACTAAAGAGTCATGAGTTTTCTGTATTGAGTTTTCTGTATTCATGTGTTTACATGGTAAGGATCTGGTTGAGATCTTGCATCTGTTGTGTGGAAACTTGGGTCCGTTGCCTGGCTCCATGTCTGGAGTTTGGCTGTGGGGTCTCAATTCCAGATGTGGATTCAGTCTGTGGCATCTGTGGTTGAATCTGTGTTGAGCTGTGTGTCATCTGTGTGGGGTCCTTCTGTGTGTATCTCCATGTCCTGGTTTCCAGTGTGGGGTCCACACACAGCTCTAGCCATTAGATGGTGTAAAGCCAGTAGCCACAGCCACCAATAGAGCTGCCTGGTCTGTGCAGGTTTGCATTAGATTCAGAGAGACGGTAATGAAACAATGGTACCAAGAACTGATGTGCCACTGCCTTTAATTCTAGCTTGCACCCGGCGGGCAAGAAATACACACAGTGGGAAAACACTTCCCTTTCTATTCAGGGCTCCCAAAGGCACTGACTTATTCAAGTTTCCTAGAATCAAAGGTTTCTAACCTCACCAGCCTTATTCACCTCTGTTCCCCAACTGCTTTTTTCTGCACAAATTGCACTAACTGTCTTCTCTCCGCAGCCAAGTTTTTTTATTTATTTATTCATTTTTAGAGAGGAGAGAGAAAGAGACAGAGGAGGGGGGAGGATCTGGAAGCATCAACTCCTATATGTACCTTGACCAGGCAAGCCCAGGGTTTCGAACCGGCGACCTCAGCATTTCCAGGTCGACGCTTTATCCACTGCGTCACCACAGGTCAGGCACAAACTGTCTTCTCCTTCAGCACTCTGCCATCTTGGCTTGTTCTTCTTTCCTCCACGTGGCTTTTCTCTGCTCTCCTCTCTAATGCTAGCCTCAGGAACTGAGAGAGAGCAAGGTCCTAGTCTGTCCCACTTTATAGTGCAGAAATCAAAACCTTTAATTCAATATACAAACAAGTAAGTCTCTGATACAAAGTCACTTATCTGAAGCATAATGGGATTCCTCAAAAGAGTGTATCACCCCCCGTCATGCAACAGTCAAGGGTGTAAGAAAAAGCTTAGGCTTAAAACTAAGCCTTAGGCTATAACGACCCTGCCTGCTAACAGCCTGTCTCCCATACCCAATGCAAAGTATCATATAAGCGAACAAACATATATATTATATTGGCCAACATTTTGCCCCTTTTGCTCACTTCACAATCTAAAGCACAGGTATTCCTGCATGAGGAAATTAGGCATATTACATACATTACAATAAATGACAAATTATATAATTTTGACAATTGCAAAGGTACATTTTACCAGTCTCTGAGTATTTTGCCAAAAGCACAAAATGTCTTCGGCCTTTCTAGCCACTTGAAAAGCTTCCTGGGGCAGGGGTGGACCTCCAGCAAAGCTGCCCCCACCCCTATCAAAGTATTTCACATTGTCCAAAATCTGTAAGTCCATCCAACAAAGAAGCCAGTGCCCACTCTGGTTGTAGTCCAGGAATCAGTCCACACACATGGGGCCTCAGGCACCCCCCTTATCCCTGCTGTTCTGGCAGGTCTTAAACTGTCCCAAAGAGCAGCATGTGGCAATGATAGTTAGCACTTCCATCTCTGCTCTGGAGAGCATGATGGCAACCACTCCTATGTCCCAAAATCACAGACCTAACAGAGGCATAGTAGGTACTCCTTGCTGCTGGGCTCTTACCTTCTGGAGACTGCAGACCACAAGTCCAGACCGATTCTCCTCATCCTCCAAAGAGGAACTGAAAACATCAGCTTCTGCTGTTTTGCTTGAGCCCTGGGCCTCCTGCTGCTGCTGGCTCTCCACAACGTCCAGGGAAATCTGCAACTCACGAACCTGTGATTCCTTCTCCAGCAGCTGTTCCATTTCCAAGCAAATTTCATGAACCTGGTCGGCCTTCTCCGGTGCTTGCTCCAGCTCCAGGGCTGGCATTTTTCCCCATGTTTGCTCCAGCTCCTTGCACTGCTAAGTTTGTGGGTCCCGGGCAGCCTCTTCCACAGAGCTCTTAGTTTTCTTACGCATGGCTATAAAAGTCAGCCAGCCTGCGGCTCCCAAAAGGACAGCCATGAAAAAACATAACAGCAGCTAGTCCTCTACTTACCGCTCAAAGGCGGTGGTAGCCTCATACCAATCTGTTTCAAATCCTGCCGACTATGCCAAATGGAAAGCCAGTAGCCATGGCCACCATCACAGCTGCCTGGCCCGTGCAGGTTTGCATTACCACAGACTACGCCAAATGGAAAGCCATTTTATAGTGTAGAAATCAAAACCTTTAATCCCATATACAAACAAGGAAGTCTCTCATACAAAGTCACTTATCTGAGGCATAATGGGATTTCTCATAAGAGTGCACCACCCCACATCATGCAATCAGTGGGGAAAAGCTTATTCTTAAAATTAAGCCTTAGGCTATAATGACTGTCAACTTACAGCCTATCTCCCACACCCAATGCAAACAATAAGCAAGCAAATATATATATTATATATATTATATTTAGGGAAATGAAAATGCTGACTACCATTGCCACATGCTGCTCTTTGGGACAGTTTAAGACCTGCCAGGACAGCAGGGATGAGGGGGATGGCTGAGGCCCCATGTGTGTGGACTGATTCCTGGACTACAAATATATATATTATATTTACAAACTTACTTGACCAACGTATGTAATGCCAGGCATCTGGTGTCCAAGTTCTTTTGTCAGTCTCTGGTGTCTGGCCCTTGGGTTCTAGGGTCTGACTTGGGTCTGCAGAACAGTGTTTGGTTTGGTGCCTGAGGCCCAGGGTCTGACTTTTGGTTTGGGGTCTGTTGTTTAGGTGGAGAAATGTAGGGTCTCTGTCTGGTGTCCTGAGTCTATCTGTGGCCTCTGTCTGATGTCTGTCAGTAATGGTTGTTGTGTTTTCATAGACAGGTAGCTGGCTATTGGTGGTGAAAGACAGATAAGGAACTTGCACATTATATTTTATAAATCTAGGAAAGCCTGTTTTAGAAAGAAGCTTCAACATTCTATTTAGCTTAAGCTTAATCAGCACAAAAGCTCAAGTATTTCTAGGCTTGATGGCCCATTTCAGGAATCCACTGAGTCCTCAGAAGTTCATTGTCCCCTGTGTTCCAGTTGGGCAGGAATGAGTGAAGGAAGCCCAAGTCATCACACACTGGAAGGTGTCCCAGTTCTTAATTATGGACACAGATAAGCCACATAGGCGTATTGAGAGCTAACTTACAAAATAAATAGGGTTGGAGCCCTGGCCAGGTAGCTCAGTGGGATAGAGTGTTCTCTCAATATGTCAAGGTTGTGGGTTTGATCCCTGGTCAGAACACATGTCAGAAGTAACCATTGAATGCTTAAATAAGTAGAACAACAAATCAATATTTCTCTCTTTCGCCCTCTGTCTGTCTCCCCCGCTCCCCTTCTTCTTGCTCTCTAAAATCAATAAATAGCCTGACCTGTGGTGGTGCAGTGAATCAAGCATTGAGCTGAAAATGCTGCGGTTGCTGGTTAGAAACCCCAATCTCTGCTGGCCAAGGCACACAGGAGAAGCAACTACCAGTCGGTGCTTCCCGCTTCTCCCCACCTCTGTCTTCTCTCTCTAAAATTAATAAATAAAAACTTTAAGGAATAAGTTTTTTAAATGAATAGGTTGGAGAGTCCCATCTTTATAGGGACCCAGTAAGGCCATATGAGCTATTGCTACAGCTTGAGGATCTCAAGTTAGATGCCAGGAAGGAGTTTAGGAAAACAGCTGTTGCTCAAATAAGTTTGTTAATATGATATATATATTTGCTCGCTTATAGTTTGTATTGGGTGTGGGGGACAGGCTGTAAACAGGCCTGGTCATTATAGCCTAAGGCTTAGTTTTAAGACCAAGCCCACACCCTTGACTGATTGAAACACCATGATGTGGGTGTTGCACTCTCGTGAGAAATCCCATTTATGCCTCAGATAAGTGACCTATCAGAGACTTTCTTGTTTGTATATTGCATTAAAGGTTTGATTTCTATACTATAATATAAAGTGGGGCAGACCCGGAGCTTGCTCTCTCTCAGTTTCTGTTATCACCATTGCAGGGGCCTCCCTGCATTTCTTGCCCTTCATGGAAAAAGCAGGTTTTCTGCTTTTCTTTTGTCCTCTCTTGTGGCTTGCCTGTCTTGGTGAGACACCAATAAACAGAATGGCCCACCATCCTCTGACTCTGCCATTTTTTACCATCTGCCTGAATCTAATGAAACCTGTATGTGAATGACCATGATGGTGGCTCCTGGCCTTACAACAGCCCAGAGGCCTGTGGGTCTGACCCCTCTGTACCATAGCTGCTCTGCTTCTAGGGAAGGCCAAGAGCAAGTCATAATAATGGTGGAGGTTACAGGTACGGAATCCTTCTGCCCTTTTCCTCTGGATGCCTCCCCTTTTCTGGTGGCCCCCAGTGTCCCTCCTCAGACTGTGGTCACCAAGGAATGAAGAGGTTGTGGGAGTGCAAGGATGGGGAGGGTGTCCCTGGCTAAGCACTGGGCTTCTGCGTGCTCAGTCACATCAGTTTATTATTGGCCTGGACATCAGCTGGGAATGGGAAGGACAGAGTGCAGGAGGGCTGTCCTGAGCTCCAAGGTCTCACATGCCATGTGGTGGTGGCTGCAGAGAGGAAGGGACTGATAGGAATGTCATATGAGGCATGGACCAAGACAGGACAGAGGGATAGAGAGTGCTGGTCACACGTTTTCCAGGAGCTAACATGCACCACTTTCCTGAATCCTCACATCCACTGAGAGAGAGAGAGCCGTTCTCTTCATTTGATGTATGAGGAGACTGAGTTTTCATTTATTTGCCTGAAGTCACACAGCTTACAGGTGGTGGAGCCGGAAGTCAGCTCTAGCGTTTATTCCGAGCCATGGGAAGCTCCTGTCAGTTGAGGTCTCAGAAGAAGGACACGTGGGTAGAAGCAGACCAGTGCTCTGGACTGAAGAACAGATTGTAAAGACAGGGAGGGGGTAGAAGTGGGGAGGGCGCTCTTAAAGGGATCTGTTGGTTGAGCACCTGGAAGGGCCAGGCCACCTCCTCCCTCTCCACCTATCCTATCTCATTTCCTGCCCAAGTTCCACCTCAAACACCACCTCGGGTGAGAGCATGGCAAGCTGGACCATCAGGTTATGAGCAGTTTTTCTTAAAAACATAAATAAAAAAGACTGACCAGGCAATGGCACAGTGGATAGAGCATTGGACTGGGATGCAGAAAACCCAGGTTTGAGACCCTGAGGTCGCCAGCTGGAGTGTGGGCTCATTTGGTTTGAGCAATAGCTCACCAGCTTGGACCCAATGTCACTGGCTTGAGCAAGGGGTTACATGGTCTGCTGAAGCACCACGGTCAAGGCTCATATGAGAAAGCAATCAATGAACAACTAAGCAACAAAAAACTAATGATTAATGCTTCTCATCTCTCTTTGTTCCTGTCTGTCTGTCGCTATCTATCCCTCTCTCTGACTCTCGCTGTCTCTGTAAATAAAAAAATAAATTAAAAAATAAAAATAATGTTTAAAAAAACAAAAATTTAAGTAGAGTGGTACCTTGAGATACAAACAGACCAACATACTTTTTTTAAGATATGAGTTGCGGTTCTGTCTGTATTTTTGTTCGAGATCTGAGCGAAATTTCGAGATACGAGTCGTGATTCAGGAAGCTGCTGCTAGTTGGCGCGTTGTTGCACTGTTCCAGTATTGGCAGTTTGATACACGAGTTGACTGACTGACGAGCTTGATTACAGAACTAATTAAAATTGTATCTCAAGGTGCCACTGTTCAATGTTCAACAGAAGGCTGCTAGGAGTACTTGGATTGCTTTTTTTGTCCGGGATACTGTGAGTGCACACTCTTCTAACCCATCTTGGAGCATCGGTTCTGGAATTTGAACTGTGTTAGAATCAGTCCGTAGTTCAGATACCTGTGAAATGGAGATAATAGTCGTCCCTGTTTCATTCGGCAAATGGGAGCAAGAGGTAAGGTGAGGCATGTGAGGGTCTTAAAGTAGGAATTATTACCAGGTCTGTATTCTCATTTAATGTAGTGGGCAGTGCTGTTGCTTAATTTTTATTTTTTTTTCTCTTTTTCTTTTAAATTGAATCCAGGGAAGGGAAGGGGGAGAGGGAGACAGAAGCATTAATCTGTTCCTGTATGTGCCCCAGCCAGGGATTGAACCAGCCACCTCTGCATCTCAGCCCAATGCTGCAACCAACCAGGCCATCCAGCCAAGGCGTTTGCCCTTCTGTTTTGCACATATTTGGATCAATATCACAGTAGACCCGTCTAGGAAAAAAAGCCCACAAGTATGTTTTTGCTGCCATCTCGTGTGCATCTTGAGAATAACAGCTAGGTAAAAGTCACCAGAAAGTTGTGTCCTCTGCTGCAATCTGGTGCACAATTGGAAATGAAAAGCTGAGTGCATGTAACCGGAGACTGTCAACCTACTTCTGCGTCACCGCATGGACGTGTCTTTTCTTATCTTTCAATTCGAATCTCTTTACACGCTTATATTTTAGGGACAGCGCAGGGCGGTGTTCGAAGGTGTGGGTCGGTGATGGGGAGGGACCAGTGGCGCGGGGTGTGGACCGCGAGGGGAGGGCCGGCGCGGGTCAGGTCGGACAGCACGGGGCTGGAAGGACGGCGGCAGCAGAGTCAGGTCTGTCTGGGCAGGCGAGGCGCGTGGATGGCATGGAGCGGGGATAGCGAGGCGCGTGGATGGCATGGGGCGGAGACAGCGAGGGGGCGGTTCCGGCGGCGCTGGGCGGGGTGTTTGGCAGGGGGCTGGGGGAAGAGGGGACTGAGCAGGGCAGTTTGCGAGAGGCAGGATGGGCATCCCGCTCGGGACAGCAAGGATCGGGAACAGCGCGGGGCAGGGGGCACGGGGGCGGGGCTGACAGCGTGTGGTAGACGAGGGTGCGCTGGGGTCCACGAGGACAGGACACCTCCTGTGGTTGGGTCAGTCCCTGGAAAGGAGCAGCAGCCTCGCCTTAGACAGGAGCTCCCTCCCCGGAGAGGGTACAACTCCCTGAGGAGGGTTTCACGCCTTGGATTTGGTGACCTTCCCAGGAAGGGGGCCCTCCTTCTGTAGAGTGGCTCTTCTTCCATGGAGTGGCGGCATCTCCCTGGAGACGTTTATTTAGGGAAGGGAGGCTCCCCCCCCCCCGTAGAATATTTATGAGTTTATTTTAGCCAAACTGTGCACAATTGTTGGTAATCAAAGTCTCAGCAGATTGAAAAAGTGATCTGGAAAATGGCGTTTTGCCCGTATTCTGTACATCAGAAGCAAAGCGGAAGACAAGGGGTAACATGAAATTGATTGGTGATAGATTAGGGAGGATGAGCAAAGCAGGGTAATGGTTGAAAAAAAAATGTATATACTGAAATTTCTTTTATGTGGGCAGGAATATGATAGCTAACAATGACCGCGATAATAACAACAATGGGGGTGTTCAGCTTCTGCTCTGCTGATATGCTTGCTCTGAGGACTGCAGTAAGAAATTAACCTAAAAAAAAATTATCCTTACATTTCAAAGGTTTGCTATCGTTAGATAGGATAGCTAGGCACTGGGGCAGGAAAAGGGGAACAAAGGGGGTTTTATCTCACCCACTGAAGGAGGGGCTCAGAGATCACAGAATCTGCCAGAATAAAATCACCAAATATCCAAACGGCCCTGAAATACTGTACGATGGTCAGAGTATAAGCCAAAGGGAAACTTTAAAGTTAGAGTTAAAAGTATATGATCTCTGAGACCCCAACAGGTAGCGGTGCTCAGACGAGCTGAGTTGCCCACTTGTGTCTTGTGCCAAGTTCACAACTTTGCTTAAAAAACTGCTTGCTTTGCCTGAACACTGCACCCTGTCTCTTACCTGAATTCTTTCTCACCTGAGAAGCCCCCTTGGACCTGAGTTTTCTCTGGTGACATTATCAGGTACATTGTTATAGATGCAAAAGACAACAGACAAGCTCAATTAAAGTAAGCCTTTGACCATTGTTAGAGAAAAATACCTCTATAGGACATGACTACCCACCATGAACTGCTTGCTTTTAGTTAGAAAGTTTCAATTTCAGACCATCTTGTGTGGTTACTTTAGGTCTTTGAGTTTGTAAGGCCACCATGCAAGCCTCCCCGGAGCTTGTCAGGTTCAGCATGTGTCCCCTTTTTTTGTCCACACCCTCCTCAGAGAGAGGCTGGCTTCCTAGAGAAGTGCTTCCCTGTCCCAGTAGAGCCCTAGCTCTGTGTTGATCAGGAATCCCTGATTCAACTTCCCTGTGCAGTAGGACACTCCTGCTTAGCAGCAGGGCTGGCAGCCTCTTTGAGACTACTCTTGAGGGGGCAATGAGGACTCTGATTATTGGTACTGAGACCAATTGCCAACCGGAGGAAAGACACGACCAACACACTGTTATAAAGTACCGCACCCCAGATTCTGAAAGGCACTTACCTCATTTCATCGAGTTCATGTAGAAACACCCAGTCCAGATAAATTTTGAAGAGTTTTATTAGAAGAGGAGATTTATTAATATGCTGGTCACATATGGCTGACAGGGAACATCAGGCCCAAATCGTACAGTGCCAAAAATAGATTAGGGGCTGCTTATATACCCTTGATCACACACAGGGGTGGGAGAGCATGATGTCACGGTACAAGCTGGAAACATTTGTTTAGGGTATACACAGAAACATTATGACTCTCAAGGTCATGCAATCAAAGATGTTTACAAATCTTTCAGGGTTCATCTTTTCTTACTAGTGTAAGAATAAAATGGCACTCGAACACCAGGTGTGCAGGCTTTATTAGAGGAGAAAGATCTGCTGGGGTATTCCTCCAGGAGAAGTGCACCAAAACAGACTCGGAGGCAAACATTTATTAAGGTGGGGAGAGCTTTGAGCAAGTGTGCATTGAGTCAGCAATTCTGGTTTGCACCCTTCTGCAGTCCTACGATTTCGGCTTCCTGGAATGCTTCTCCTCGGGGAATCTGACCAGCTTCCTAGAACTTTTCTGTTTCAGGGGCGACAGTACAGTAAGTAAGGGTGGGGTCAGATAGACAAGTGGAACAGCAAAAGGGCAGTTTGGAAGTTCTGGTGAATTCATGTATCCATCATTTCTCAACTCTGTGGTGTGATAAAAGAAAAAAGAAGTGAGGGGAAGAAAAGGGTATGGGGTTCAAGAAGGAGGTTTGTGTCAAATCATCCATCTTCTGGAGCTACTTCCTGCTGTTATCCCTATTGGGGGCCTCCTTTATGAACCTCTCCCTGGAACAGTTGGAATAGGGGCATTTTTATAGAGTTCCAGATTTTTTTGTTTTGTGAAGGCAGGTTTTAGGGTTGGTGTGTAGGGTTAGATTTTTTCAATTTTCTAATTGGTGAAGGTCTGCATGCAGTTCTGTAAGAAACTAGTGAACAAATGTAAGAGGTAGGGTCCAAAAGTTAGAAAAATAAATAGAAGAGTGTGTGGACCAATGAAAGGCAATAGGTAAGACACCCAGTTTATGTGAAACCACTGATTCCATGTTTATGAATTCGCTGGTCTTCAGAGAGACAGTAGAAAAAAGACAAGGAAGTGGCCAGTCCCCCTGCCCCTAGACCTACTTCTGAAGAGATTTATAAACTAACAAGAAGTGGGATTACCTGTACAGCTCCTTTGGTCCTTAGATTGACAGGTAGTGTACTAGGAACTAAAAGAGGCTCATGGTGTGAGATTAGGTTGATATTTGGGATGAGATAGACTAGGGAAAAGTTTTCTGTCTAATTAGTAGGGAGACACATATAGGTGTTGGTCCCACATGAGTAGAAAGCACCTGATTGGGTGAGGTAGGTTGAGAGGTGAATAGAGAATAGAAGGACAAGGGGTCGGTTTCGTTTCTCTGTTTCTGAGCTCCAGATGGTCAGGGTGGAGGAAAGAGTCATCCTTAGCAGCAGTGGGACTTGTCAGGATCACGGTGTGTGGACCTGTCCACGTGAAAGTCAGTCCTTGGGCGATGTACTGCTGGAAGCGCCTCTTGGACAGTCTTTGAACAGTTTACTGAGTAACCTGTAAATCCTGTAAGTCCTTAATAAAAGGGTGGTTACATTTCTACAATTTGTAGTTAGAGTTTAAGTCCTAGTGACCACTGCTTCTAGCTGGAATTAGCAGCAGGTCCCAGCCTACAATATGTATGGAATATTGAGACAAGAGGAATAAAGGAGATATTATACATTAAATAAAGTAAGAAAATTAGAATGTCAATACCCACAGTAGAGATCTTCGAGGGATAAATAAAACTCAAATATTCAAGCAAGGCAGTGTAGATGGCCCTTGTGTTTACAAGAAATGAGATTAGTTTACCTGCTATTTGGAAGAAATACTTTAGGCTCCTGAATGACGTCCTTGGGCTTTCAATGGCAATTCCCAGCATGCTGGGCAAGGTAAGATCACAGGTAGCTGGAGCAAGGTAAAAGAGACTGAACCCTCCCTTCATGGAGCAAGGGAGCAGCTTACCTTCTCATGTCCCTTTTTCCACAGAAAAGACGTGTCAACAGGTGGGGCTAGGAAACCTGGCAGGCTTCAGTTCAATGACCTTTCTTTCCACTGTGGAGCAGGGCCCTGATAGAGTCCTCTGAAGCCCTTTAGGGTTCTGAAGCCTTTAAGAGCATATGCCAAAAGCTGGTATTTCCTGAATTCTTTAGAGCCTTATTTGCCTTTTCTGGTACTTCCTTGGTCATTATAGACCTTAAAAGCCATGCTCAGCAGATCTCACAGAGGGGCTTGACTAAAAGACCAAAATTGGGAATCCAGTGTCTAAAAAAGCCTATTAGACCGAGGACAGAAAATATTTGGTTTGTGGTGGTAGGTGGTTGGAGATTGCGGAGGTTCTGAGTTAGATCTAGGGTGAGACTTCAGGTGGTGGGGGTTAAGGCAATGCCCAGATGGACTACAGACTTAGAGTGAACTTGAGCAGAGAAGACATGATATCCCCTCACAGTGAGGAACTTAAGAAGGGTGGAGGTGTGTCTCCTTGAAGCAGGCAGGGAGGGGCTGCAGACGAGTAGGTTATTTACATATTGTAAGAGAGTACTAGTTTTGAGATTGCAAGCTGCTAAATCCTGAGCTAGTGTTTGCCAAAACAGGTGTGGGCTGTTTTTGATTCCCTAGGGTAAGACAGTCCATGTAAAGGTAAACAGAAAGTAAAGAATCAGGGTGTAGAGCAGGGTTCCCCAAACTTTTTACACAGGGGGCCAGTTCACTGTCCCTCAGACCGTTGGAGGGCTGGACTATAAAAAAAACTATGAACAAATCCCTATGCACACTGCGCATATCTTATTTTAAAGTAAAAAAACAAAATGGGAACAAATACAATATTTAAAATAAAGAACAAGTAAATTTAAATCAACAAACTGACCAGTATTTCAGTGGGAACTATGGGCCTGCTTTTGGCTAATGGGATGGTCAATGTGCTCCTCTCACTGACCACCAATGAAAGAGGTGCCCCTTCCGGAAGTGCGGTGGGGGCTGGATAAATGACCTCAGGGGGCCGCATGCGCATCTTGAGGTTTATGATCCTGAAGTGAGCGGTGTTTGAGGGAATGTGTGACAGTAACTTGTAGAGATGAAGGACTACTGGATGGAAGGGAACTATTGCCTCACTGATTAGGCATAAGTCTTGTAGGAGGCGATAAACCCTGAAGGTTTTCAGACAGCAAGGGAGGGGGTATTGCAGGGAGAGTTCATGGGGATGAGTAAGCCTGGCTTAAGAGGTGGGTAATTATTGGTTTAAAGCCTTAGAAACAGACACAGTTACACATTAAACAAAGATTTCACATAAAAGTTATGAATTAAGAAATTTAACTGAGCACGCTTTACTTGTTTCGATTGAAATTATACTAGAGATATTTTCTGACAAAGAGACAAGATGGATTACTTACATAGCTTAATATACAATTCTGCTTTTTTAAGTTTTTCGAGATGGCAAGAATTTGCCAGCATGGAATGGCGGAAGACAGAAGGCAGATGGATGGACAGTGTGAGCAGCTGGATGAAAAAGAATGAGGGTCAGAATCTGCAGGATGAGGGGGAGAAGGGCATAGCTGTAGCAGAAGCTGGTGGGGAGAGGTAAATGGGTAAAATACAGCAAAGGCAGTGGGGAGGGGTTGAAGAAGAGAGACATGCGCCACAGCCAGAGCCACAGCTTCTAAGGAGGGGGGAGGGAATGAAGAACACAGTGGAGAAGGGAGGGGGCTCTTGGAGGGAAGAGACTCAAGCGACAGAAATTTGTAGAGGAATTAGAGAAGGGTCCTGAGAGAAGGGTGCCCTCAGGGGTCAGGCAGGAGAAAGAGAGAGTTGGGAGTCCGTGGAGAAGGAAAGATTAGGAGCGGAGGTTTTAGGTGAGGTTTCTTTGGCCAAAACCGGCCTGCGTGTAGAACAAGCAGTACAGAAATTAATGACAGGAGAGAAGGGAGAAGAAAGGCCTGCACACATAAGGAATCTCTGATGCCCACCCCGTCCGGTGGCAGAAATTGTCAAGATCTCTTAGGATATTGTAATGGTAGTAGAAAGCAACCTGGCAAGGTTCCTAGACTTTTAAGGAAGTCTGTAGAAACAGGCCGCTCAGAGTAGAAACCTCCCAAACTGTGAACCTCAGAGAGTAGGGTGAGTCCCAAAGGAGTAGAGGAATAGTCTCTAAGGCCTAACATTGGGAGAAGCCCATGTTCCGAGGGGAGCCTGGCTGGATGGTTTGGACTGAGGAGCCCACAGTAGAGAAGACTGGTGAGAGACGGGGCGTCCCCGACTTCAGTCACAATTCCAAGAAAAGAAAATCTCCATAAAAAGGGAGTCTCAGACAAGAGGTCATCACTCCAAGGTTGAGTTCCTGGGATGTAGGAGAGAGGCCTGGCTGGGCATGACCAGACTTTCGTAGAAGTCCATAAAGGAGTAGAGTCAGACTACCAGTAGATACGGGGTCCTAAGTCAAAACCGTCCATCCAGGAAGGGGTGTTTTGGAGAGAAATTTGGAGGCCAACTGGGGAAGGGGAAGGGAGAAACTCCTTACCATCCTGGTCCGGCAAGGGTTAGACTGCCAGCCAATCGACCTAAAATTACACATCCAAACAGACTCAGGGATTAAGCCTGGGATGAGCTGCCACTGCCTATTGCTTTTCTGGTTGTAAGTTTGGACGGCAAAGAGGGATCGTAAAGACAGTTAATACCCTGTCCCAGGTTTTGGCACCAAATGTTGGAATCCATAAAAGTCTGAAAGACCAGAGTAACAGGCTTTATTGAAAGGAAGAAAGGAACCCTGCTGGGCACGTCTCCCGGGGAGTTATATAGTGTTTGGGAGAGCCTGAGGGGAGACTGAGGCAAAAGTTCTGGTACATCTGGAATGCTCCTCCTTGGGGGGCTTCGAGCATGTGGGTGTTGAATCAAAAGTCCTGGTATGTCCAGAGCCCCTCCTTGGGGCGGCTTGTCAGCTTCTTGGAATTCCTCTGTCTCAGGGGCGATAGTCTAGTAAGGGTGAGGTCTGACAGATAAGCGGAACATCAAGAGGGCAGTTTCAGATAGTGGAGAGAGAAAAGCAATTTTATCTTTCTTTTTTTTTTGCAAGAGAGAGAGACAGAGGGACAGATAGGGAAAGACAGGAAGGGAGAAAGAAGAGAAGCATCAATTCTTTATTGGGGCTTCTTAGTTGTTCATTGATTGCTCTCATATGTGCCTTGACCATGAGCTCAATCCAGCAACCTTGGGCTTAAGCCAGCAATCATGGGGTCATGTCTATGATTCCACACTGAAGCCTGCAACCTCATGCTCAATCAAGCTGGTGACCTTGGGATTTTAAACCTGGGTCCTCTGTGTCCCAATTTAGTGCTCTATTCGCTGCTCCACTGCTTGTCAGGCACCATTCGCATTTTATAGATTAAAATACAGAAAAATGGAAGTTGAGAATCTTGCTTTAGGTTGAACAGCTGGTGAGGGCAGAGCAGAGATTCAAAGAAACTACTGAATGATCTATAGTCCAGGTGGTATGCACCATGAGATGCTCACCCTGCAGAGGCCAGTGAGGAGAGAGTGAGACCAGGTGCCCAGACTGAGACAGGTACACAGACATGCACACGCATGTTCTTCCCTGGTTTGCACCACTGAGACACAGAGGTCAGAGGAAATATGACAGGAGCCAAGAGAAGCCAAGGGAGGGGGGGGGGTTGTGAATCTACTAGAAAAAAAGGCTCCACTTCCTGGGAGTCAAGGAAATTCCTTTCCTGGTGAGTCTGTCACGAATCGCTCTCCCTGGGCAGTGAGCTAAGTAGATTGACTCCAGACTTTCACATTTCCAGGGGTTGAGTTTCTGTGCATGACAGTGTGAGTTCTCTGTGGCTCTCTTGGAACTCTCTGGTTTCAGTGACAGGAGGGAATGAGGTATGTTATCTTCATAGTTTTTTTTTAAACTTTATTTTTCATTTTAGAGATGAGAGAGAGAGAAAGGAGAGAGGGAGAGAGGGGAGGAGCAGAAAGCATCAACTCTCATATGTGCCTTGACCAGGCAAGCCCAGGGTTTTGAACCAGCGACCTCAGCATTCCAGGTTGAAGCTTTATCCACTACACCACCACAGGTCAGGCTGTCTTCATAGTTTCATGGTGATAAGATTTATTAGAACAGGAGGCCAAAAGACCATGGGGGATTGGGGTTATCATTCCCATAGCACTTATGGAACTGTTTGTCTAGCTCATCTCTTGTTATGAAAGTGAAGAATTTGTTTAACCAGTTACATCTGTACAAATTACACTCTTGTGAGGGAAGTCTCAGTAAACTCCTTCTGAAGCCCCCTCAGAGGTGGGATATGACCCATGTAATAGCTATGGCTATGGAGATGCAATTTTATGCTAATAACTTGCTACCTCTTTGCAAACATAAGGCTTCTCCCCTGAATGTGTTCTCTGGGGCCTGAGATGTGCCTTCAGTGTAAAGCCTCACTCACACACTCTGCAAACATAGGGCATCTCCCCTGAGTGTGTCCTCCAGTGTATGAGATTTGCCTTCTATGTAAAGCCTTGCTCACACTCCCTGCAAACATATGGCTTCTCCCCTGAGTGTGTTCTCTGGTGTATGAGATGAGACTTCTGTGCAAAGCCTTGTTCACACTCCCTGCAAACATATGGCTTCTCCCGAGTGTGTCCTGTGGTGTCTAAGGAGTTGTGACTTCCATGCAAAGCCTCATTCACACTCCCTGCAAACATAGGACTTCTCCCCTAGGGTGTCCTCTGCTGTATGAGGTGATCTGCCTTCTGTGTAAAACTTTGTTTACACTCCCTGCAAATATAAGGCTTCTGTCTTGTGTGTGTCCTTTGATGTCTGAGGAGCTGTGACTTCCTTGCAAAGCCACGCTCACACACCCTGCAAACATAGGGTTTCTCCCCTGAGTGTGTCCTTTGGTGTATAAGGAGATGTGATTTCCTTGCAAAGCCACGCTCACACTCCCTGCAAACATAGGGTTTCTCCCCTGAGTGTGTCCTTTGGTGTATAAGGAGATGTGATTTCCTTGCAAAGCCACGCTCACACTCCCTGCAAACATAGGGCTTCTCCCCTGAATGTGTCCACTGGTGTATAAAGAGATATGACTTCCGTGTAAAGCCTCGTTCACACTCCCTGCAAACATAGGGTTTCTGCCCTGTGTGTGTCCTCTGGTGTCTGAGGAGATCTGACTTCTGTATAAAGCCTCGTTCACACTCCCTGCAAACATAGGGCTTCTCCCCTGAGTGTGTCCTCTGATGTCTGAGGAGATTTGACTTTGATGTAAAGCCTCGTTCACACTCCCTGCAAACATAGGGCTTCTCCCCTGAATGTGTCCTCTGATGTCTGAGGAGCTGTGACTTACTTGCAAAGCCACACTCACACTCCTTGCAAACATAGGGTTTCTCCCCTGAATGTGTCCTCTGGTGTATAAAGAGATGTGACTTCCATGCAAAGCCTTGATCACACTCCCTGCAAACATAGGGTTTCTCCCCTGAATGTGTCCTCTGGTGCATGAGGAGATGTGACTTCTGTGCAAAGCTTCGTTCACACTCCCTGCAAACATAGGGTTTCTCCCCTGAGTGTGTCCTCTGGTGTCTGAGGAGCCCTGACTTCCATGTAAAACCTCGCTCACACTCCCTGCAAACATAGGGCTTCTCCTTTGAGTGTGCCCTGTGGTGTCTGAGAATATGTGACTTATCATCAAAGCCTTGGCCACACTCTCCATACTTGATAGCTACAATTCTTGACATTTCTACTCCCATAGATACTTTGCCTGTGTCCACTGAATTTACTTCCTGGCCTGTGCTGAGCACATCCTGCATCATTCTCTCTTGCTCACTACAGCTTCCCATGTGTCCTTTAGAAGGTTTGAAAAAAGCTGTTGAAATACTCCTCTGCCTGGTCCTTTTAAGCAAAGGTCTGGACTTTTCTTTGACCTTTTGACCTTCAGCTTTGTCATCCCAGCTGTGTGTATCAGTATGTTGGTGCTGCTGAATTGGAGGGTCTGGGCAAGGATCCTTTGATTGGAGCTGTTTTCTTGTAGATGTTCCTGGGAGAATCTCATCGGGGTGACTGTGTTTCACGTGCTGGGTGAAGAATTTCTGACTGGAGAAGGCCAGACAGCATGAAGGACACGAATGTATCTCTGGCTTTGGTTCTGCGGAAAGAGTAAATTTTGGTCAAAGTAGATGTTGATAAGAGTGCGTGGGTCATATGTTTTGTCCGCTGTTAAGACTTCTCTCATGAGTCATTCTTATGGTTGACAGTGTAATCTCTGTCTTCCACAAAGTGTTTCATTTTTTTTAATATTTTATTTATTTATTCATTTTAGAGAGGGGAGGAAGGAGCAGGAAGCATCAACTTCCATATGTGCCTTGACCAGGCAAGCCCAGGGTTTTGAACTGGCGACCTCACTGTTTCTAGGTTGACACTTTATCCTCTGTGCCACCACAGGTCAGGCCCACAAAGTGTTTCTTTACAGTCTGTTTTTTTGTTCTTTTGTTTTTTGGGTTTTTTTGAAGCTGGAAATGGGGAGAGACAGACAGACTCCCGCATGTGCCCGACCGGGATCCACCTGGCACGCCCACCAGGGGGTGATGCTCTGCCCCTCCTGGGCGTCACTCTGCTGTGACCAGAGCCACTCTAGCGCCTGGGGCAGAGGCCAAGGAGACATCCCCAGTGCCCGGGCCATCTTTTCTCCAATGGAACCTTGGCTACGGGAGGGGAAGAGAGAGACAGAGAGGAAGGAGGGGGGGTGGAGAAGCAAATGGGTGCTTCTCCCATGTGCCCTACCTAGGAATCGAACCCGGGTCCCCCACACGCCAGGCCGATGCTCTACCGCTGAGCCAACCGGCCAGGGCCTGTTTTTTTTTTTACAGTCTGTTTTATCTTTTAATTTTTTGTACTGTATCTTCTTTACAAATCCAGAAAGCCCATATCAAGGGTCCTTTCTGTGCATTTCCAGATTAGGGACTGTCAGGGGCTGTTTCACCCCTTGTGTGAATGGAACAATGCTGACCTTTCTTATATACACCTAGCTTTTAACACAGTTGTTTAGAAAGACAATTGGCCCCAATTAACAATTGCTTCCCTCATAGTTTCCCACAGATGATACACTGAAAATGTCCTTCCTCAGGCCTCATACCAAATATTCATACTTGATTTTATTTAGTGTCAGCCCATTTCATATACAATGGGAAGTCCTGTTTCAAAATATCTCCCTAACCATACTTTTTAAAAAATTGATTGATTTTAGAGACAAAGACAGGAGGAAGAAGAAGTAGAAGAAGAAAAAGAAAGAGAGAGAGAGAGAAAGATAAAGGCATTTATTCATTTTTTTACCTAGACATGCAGCCATTGGTCATTTCTCGTATGTGTCTTTACCTGGTTCAACCTTGGTATTACAGGATGCTGTAACCGACTGACCTAACCACCCAGAGCCCCGAACCATACTTCTTACATGCTTTACTCCTATCCCTCTCCAGCTAATCAACCATCCTCTCTCACTTGGAGATGAAGTAATCTCTGAGAGAATTCCCCACTGAAGTGCATTTTCAAATAATTAACAAAGCAAATCTTAGAGAATAAGGCGAGAACAGCACCCTTGTCCCACCTCATTCAGGAAGGTTTCCAGTGTCTCAGCTTAATCACAGCACTATATTTCCAGGCTTCTGGGCATCTATCCGACATCTGCTCTTACCCTGTATGCTAGACAAGAGCGGACCTCAGAAAACAGGCCCTGGACAGTTTGCTCAGAGGAGAGAGTTGGCGGAGAAGGGGAAGTCCCCAGTTCAATCCCCAGTCAGGGCACAAATGAGAAGTGACTATCTGTTTCTCTTCCCCTCCCTCTCTCCCTTCTCTCTCTCTTCCCCTCCCAGAGCCAGTGCCTCAACTTGTTCAAGCATCAGCCTGATAACTCAGTTGGGTCAAGTGTTGACCTCCGGCCCTGAGGATAGCTTGGCTAGTCCAAGCGTGGACTTCAGACTAGGGTTGTTGTGTGGATCCTGGCTAAGGCACATGAAGGAATCTGTCTATCTCCCCTACTCTCACTTAAAAAAATTAAAATTAAATCAGAAATAAAAATATAAAGATTTTTCCTAAGAATCAAAGGCATATGAAATCAATCCTTCATTTCTGAAGCATCTGATTTGAAATCTTACTGACTTTAGAGTGTACTGTGAAAATTTCTAAGGTGAGTGCTCTCTTTTCTTTCCATTTAGAAGAACAGTTGTGCCCACCTCCAGCTGCTGTGAGCTCTCTCTTCTGCTTGCTGCCGCATATGATGCCCAGCTTCTGGCCAAACTCATCACTGTACCCGACCAGCAGCTCACAGTCTGGCCTGATGACCCGGCAGGTTCGGTAGAAAATCTGCCTGCGATACTGAAAGGCCACCAGGTTCTGCTCTTCATCATCCCGGGCACAGTTCACATACCTGGGATTGAAGCAGATGAAAGAAAAGAAACCCACAGACGATGAGTTCTTACTACCTTTCAGATCCACGTCTATCTCTGCACCTGACAATCGCGCTCTGATGTCACCCGGTCCCACAGTGCTCCTGGAGAACCTTCTGTTCAATGTCTGAGCTTGTCACCATGTCATATGACTTCCAATGTCCAGGTCCTGCATACGGTGCTCATCCTGCCTAATACATTTTCCAAAGCCAATTCCACACGTACCCTTTACCCTGATTGGCCGTAAAACCCAGTGACCTCTAGCTTCTCTAACTCAGGTTCTGTTTTATATCACAGAACTTGCTACTTGATGTTGGAATCTGTGCCTAGATTAGTTTACATCATTCAATACTCAGCCCAAGTTCATCTTTTCTTGAGAGGCCTTTCTCCATTCTCCTCACATTTTATTTAGGTAGCATTTGATGCCTCACCCAGGTTTTCATAAAAACCTGGAGGTCTCCCCCCACCCCAGGAGAAGTAGGGAGGCAGACAATCTCCCGCATGCGCCTGAGCGGGATCCGCCCAACATGCCCACCAGAGGGCGATGATCAGCCCATCTGGGGCGTTGCTCCACTGCAACCAAAGCCATTCTAGTGCCTGAGGTGGAGGCCATGGAGCCATCCTCAGAGCCGGGGCCAACTTTCCTGCAATGGAGCCTCGATTGCGGGATGGGAAGAGAAAGACAGAGCGGAAGGAGAGGGGTAGGGGTGGAGAAGCAGATGGATGCTTCTCCTGTGTGCCCTGGCCAGGAATCGAACTTGGGACTCCTGCACGCCAGGCTGATGCTCTACCACTGAGCCAACCGGGCAGGATTTGGAGGTCTCTTTGTCTTAGCAAAATCATAAAGAACAGTAATAGCTTATTCACATTCTGTATCCCCTGATAAAAGATCCCCTCAGGAAAGTGTCCCGTGATCATTGATCTGCAGGCTTCAGAACTCAGTTCTAGTTAGAAGGGAGGCTGGGATAATTCGCTGCCCTCACAGGTTTAGGCAAGTGGTTGGAAAACTCATTAGTCAGCAGAGCCAAGTACCAACAGTACAGCAACTGAAATTTCTTTTGAGAGCCAAAAATTTTAAACTTAAACTATATAGGTAGGTACATTCCTTATTGAGGTAGTATCTGCACGTGGTATTTTCTGGAAGAGCCACATTCAGGGGCCAAAGAGCTGCATGTGGCTCACGAGCTGCAGTTTGCTGACCACTGCTTTAGGCTATCCTTGGTTTCAGTATGCTGGCACTGTGCAGTTCTCAAAAAATAAAAAAAAATTAAGTTTTGTAAAATCAATTGTTTCACTGTGTCTGCAACTAGTTCTACATAAGAAGATGGGTTATATGACCTGCTTAAGTAATGAATACCTTCCTTTAAACTGGAATATATTAAGAGCTTAAATAATGTTCATTAGATCGATTAAAGCAGGGGTCTCAAACTCACTGCCCGCTGAACAATTTTGTGCGGCCCGCAGACTAATCCACGAAGTTCAAAATATTTTGGATAAAATTAAGTAAGCCTAGGGGCCTACTTGTATTTGCCGAACGGCTGTGATCTTGCTCTGTGGCCCACATGCTGAGTTGAGTTTGAGATCCCTGATTTAAAGTGTAACCCAAGACCTCACAGTTTTTCTCCAGTGCCTAAATTTTGTCTAGCATAGAGATTTATATTTTGAGGACATATGCTATATTTTTTATCCCCTTTTTTCCTCTATATACCTCTTGCTTTGAAAGAGGACCACATGGAGAAAAAAAAGGAACAGAGGATTGAGGGAGAACACTGAGGGAGGCATGAAGAGAAGGAAAGATGTATGGGCCTGAGAGGGATGAGTGTTCTCATGACCCCCAGAAACTTCTTGTCCATACCTCATCCAGTTGGCCCAGGATTCATCCTTCCCATCCACATACTGATAGCAGTTTCTCCCTTTAGTGATCTGCATTTCAGGAAGAAAAATTAAAGGTTTTTTTTTTGGTTGAGGAGGTAATAGAAAAATTATTTCACCCTACTGTCAACAAAGCTCTTTCAGCTCACATGCACTGCCACTCGTGACCACATGATACTTTTCTTACTCATCACATCTGAGTTGACCTGTCCACTCAGGGCTGGGAGGAGGCATTCCTTTGTGTTTGTACCATTTTGCTCCCACTTAAGCTGTGATTCTCAACAGGAGCTCTCTGGTCTGCAAAGTCTACCATATTGTCTCCATCCATGTCCTAGCATGTAGAAGGGCAGGTCCCACCATGCCATGGGAGGGATGTGGGAAGCCACAAGACAGAGGAAGAGGTAAATACTTCTCACCTGCCAGGAGTATCCGTTGTTGCCTGCCTCTTCATCTTCTGTGATCTGGCCCTGATAAGGGCCAAAGTACAGACCCACTGGCAGAGTAGATGCCTCGTTCCACACTCCAAGCCCAGCCTCAGGGATGCCCGATGCTCTGATTCTCAACCCAGGGGGCAGAGTGAGGGCTGCGTGGTTCGGATGCCCCTTATCCACTGCACTGTCTTTTACAAATGTAGGGGGCCCATGCACGTCACAACTGTCCATGAAGAAGTTCTGACACTTCTCACAATCTGGAGGTGACAGCAAGAGGGATTAGGGAAGGTTAAGTGCATGTTCTTGGATGTATAGAGCTTCAGAGAGAGAGCCCAAGCACTCATATCATTGAGCCTCAATTCTGTAGTGCATGTCCATAGGGGAACGAAATGCTCTAAGGGCCAAATAACCAGATGAAATTATTGTATGAAGACATGACATGCTTTCAGAGGGTCACTTACAGAGGTAGTCATCATCCTGGGGCTCGCTGACCTCTTGGTGCACATGGCCTTTTCTTTCTCGTAGGCTATACATCTTTACTTCAGTCTCCTTTCTCCTGGTTCTAAGTTGGAGAAGAGTGAGTTTGGTGGAGTCTGGACTGTTAGTTTCTATTTTGTCAGAAAACACACAATCTCCTCCCATCAAATTATCACCTGTCCTTCTACATACTCTGGTATTTTCCTTTGTCAACTATTGTCTCAGAAATTCTCTACAATAGTAAGCCTCTACACTGACTACAGATGGCCAATTCCATTTTTGTTTCTAGATCTGCCCATTGTGAGGTTTAAATTCCCAAATTTTAGTTATTCATAAAATATTTATTAAGGGCACAGTATATGTTAGGTATTGAGGAAAGGCCTGGTATACAACACCCACAACATATGGTTGCTGTTATCAGAGATGTATTTATTGGACAACGTGTATCTGTCAGTTATTTTACATTGAATTTAAGCCCTAGCCAGTGGCTCAGTGGATAGAGCGTTGACCCAGTGTATGTCCTGGGTGTGATTCTGGTCAGGGTACATAGGAGAAGCGACCATCTCCTTCTGAACCCCTCCTTCTTCTTTTCCTGTAGCCAGTGGCTCAACTGGTTCGAGCATTGGCCCTGGGCACTGAGAATGGCTCGGTAAGCCAAAGCACATCACCCTGAGGTGTAAAAACCAGCTCAGTACTCGAGAATTGGGGCTGCCGGGTTGATCCTGCTAAGGA
Organism: Saccopteryx leptura; assembly: GCF_036850995.1. Classification (NCBI taxonomy): domain Eukaryota; kingdom Metazoa; phylum Chordata; class Mammalia; order Chiroptera; family Emballonuridae; genus Saccopteryx; species Saccopteryx leptura. The sequence continues at coordinate 392,650,030 of NC_089503.1, forward strand.
TGTATATGGGTGTCAGCCTCACTATCTCCCCTCTTCTTTTCTAAAAAAATACATACACAAATAAATAAATTGAATACTGTCCAAGAATATATGCCCGTATCTTCACCTTACACATTAGCATTCAAGAGCTCAAAGAATTTGTAAGATTTTCCCAAAGCTCCAATGCTAAATTCACTCTCAGTTTAGTAGAGCTTAAATACAGGCCTATCCAAAGTCCACCCCACATACCTACGCCATACTTATTACCCTTTAGAGGACTCAGAGGAACTGAAATCTACCAATGATTTTCTCCTATCGAATTTTTATCCAGAGTGTTGTCCAGAGGGTCTTGCTTCTCCAGGATGGACTGTGATGCTGAGGACCCAGGTTTGAAACTCTGAGGCTGCCGGCTTCAGTGCGGGCTAATGTGGCTTTAGTGCAGGCTTACCAGCTTGAGCACAGGGTTGCCGGCTTGAGCATGGGATCATAGGCATGACCCCATGGTTGCTGGCTCAAGTCCAAGGTTGCTGGCTTGAACAAGGGGTCACTCACTGTGCTGTAGCCCCCCAGTCAAGGCACATATGAGAAAGAAATCAATGAACAACTAAGGAGCTGCAATGAAGAACTGATGCTTCTCATCTCTCTCCCTTTTAGCCAGTCTGTCCCTGTCTGACCCTCCCTCTCTATCTCTCACTAAACTAAAAAAGAAAAAGAAAAAAAATTGGCTGTTCATGTCAAAAATACAATAAAGGTCACTTAACTGGACAAAAAATCCATTTCTTTAACATAAAACTTTCTCTTCTTTTTTTTTTTTTTAATTAAAAAAAATTTGCCTGACCTGTGGATAAAGCCATGACCTGGAACACTGAGGTCACCAGTTTGTAACCCCAGGCTTGCCTGGTCAGGACACATACAAGAAGTAACTACTAAAAGTTGATGCTTCCTGCTCCTGTCTGCCTCCCCCTTCTCTCTTTCTTTCTCTCTCACTCCTCTCTCTAGAATCAAAAACCTAAATGTTTTTATTGATTTTAGAGAGAGGAGAGAATTGAAAGAGAAACATTGATTTTTTGTTCCACTCATTTATGCATTTAGTGGTTGATTATTCTTTTTATTTTTTTATTTTTTAGATAGAGTGACAGACAGGAAGGAAGGGAGAGGAATGAGAAGCATCAACTTATAGCTGCAGCATCTTAGTTGTTCATTGATTGCTTTCTCATATGTGTCTTGACCAGGGGACTCTAGCTCAGTCAGTGACCCCTTGCTCAAACCAGCAACCTTGGGCTCAAGCCAGCAACCTTGGCCTTCAAGCCAGTGACCATGGGGTCACATCTACGATCCCACGCTGCAGCCAGTGACCCCACACTGAAGCTGGTGAACCCATTTTCAAGCCACAACCTTGAAGTTTGGAACCTGGGTTCTCATCATCCCAGGTTGATGCTCTGTCCTCTGTGCTACCACCTGGTCAGGCTTCAGTTGTGGATTCTTATATAGGCCCTGACTGGACATCAAACACAAAACATTGGTGTACAGGGACGACTCTTTAAAAAATTGAGCAACTTGGCCAGGGCTCCTTTCTGTCTTTTTGTTCCAGAGTGGCATTGTCCAGTCTAATGGTACAGTGACCACCTTGCCTCCTTTCCTTCTTATCCTTTCACCTTTACACATTTAACCGTCCTCGCCCTTCCTTAATCATCAGAGTCTTTGGACCACAGAAACCATTTGGGTCAAGTTAGAGATCACATCTGGACTTCAGCTGTGTTTCAATGCTAGACCATGAACGCAGAAGGACCTTACTGACCACACCCTCATGAAACCAGACACACTGAAGAGATGGCTGACACAGGGCCTGATACAATGGTCCCTACCCTGGCCCACAACCCCAGTTGCCTTAATCACCATGAATAATCCTTTCCGGTCTGCAATGTGGCTGGTGCAGCCAGGCAGCCCTGTCCTGGAGCACTGCTCACCGGCCAGACCTTCCTCCTCCTCTTGTGATGACAAGTGTTCTGAATGAGTTATTTCTTACATGCTTTTATACTTTTATACCATTCCAGCTCCTTAACACATCTATAAACATGTGTAATCATTTACACATGGAAGCAGTGTAGAAAATTGCCCCATACTGCACAATGCACTGTTTGCATCTCGCTTGTTTGCTAAACGCAAGCTCTGTCCCTCGTTAGCTGCTGAGACGCTGGGGACCTGACCGTGGGTCGGTTTCAAATGGGCAGTGCCGGGCCTGTGGCCCCTCACCTCGCTGCCTCTGAGTCCATTCTTCATGCGAGTCCTCAGTGTCCTCCGTCAGGGGTCTGGTGGCCTGCCGGCGGTGAACCATGAAAGCGGGCCGATGGGCGCTGAGCCCTGGGGAGAAACAAAATCGTGGTCCCGAAACCGAAGCACTAGTAGGAGCAGCCCCGACACTTAGCCGGCCCTCATGCCGCCCACAATTCCCGCCCGCGCGCCGTCACCTTTGCGCAGCAGCGCGTGCACGTTCCTCTACACGTTGGGGCAGCGCGCTTTCTCCCAGTCGCGCATGGCGGCCACCCCTCCCGGGAGAAGTAGGCGCGGACGTCCCTGAAGGCGCGGGGGCCTGGGGGGGGTGATGCGGCCACGTGACCCCGCGTAGCTGCCGGAAGGAACCGCCTCTCGCCCCGCTGGGTTCTGGCCGCCCTGCGCTCACTTGCGGCGCCGCCCACACCCTCCCCGCCGCTCCCTCCGCGCCGCTGCGCAGGCTCCCGTGCACTCTCAGCCCCGGCGCGGCTGCACTGGAGAGGGCGCTGAGGCTGACTGCTTGGCCCACGGGGTGCGCGTGTGGGGCCAGCCCCAGGAACGCAAGGACGGGTCAGACTGGGGACTCCAGCCATGTCAGTGACTCCCTTGCTCAAGCCAGCAATTTGGGCTTTAAGCCAGTGACCTTTGGGCTCAGCCAGCGACCATGGGGTCATGTCTATGATCCCGCGCTCAAGCCAGTAAATCTGCGCTCAAGCCGCATGAAATTATTACATTTTCTTGTTCTCTTGAGTTCCTTTATTCAACTCTCAAGTTTATTGAACACTGTTATGACTGTTTGCTTGAATTCTTTATCTGTTTGATTACCCATCTCCATTTAATTAGGATATTTCTCCAGAGTTTTTTCCTTGTTCCTTCCTTTGGGGTATATTCTTCTGTCTCCACATTTTGTTTGTCTGTTTTTGTTCCTTTGAGTTGAATGGAACAGTCATCTCACCCAGTCTTGAAAAAGTTGTCTTTGTTACATTGTGTGTTGAATAGTTTCAGCATGCCGGTTGTCATTGGGGAGAGGTGCATGCAGTGCCTGTCTTGTCACCTGGCCTGAAGAAGTGAGTACTGAATGGGCAGTCAGAGGCGTCTGAGCCTCCTTGCCTTTTAATCTGGGCAGGGCTGCCTGGTGTGTGCTCTGCGTGTTCTGTTTTAATTATCTGTTGTCAGAGCACAGTGTGCGCTGGGTTACCTGATTGGTTTCTTGTGTCTTACCCCCCCATTAGATCCACGCTTTGTCCTGGTGGGGCAGCCTGGGTGCACACACAGCCTTAATTTGTTCATTCTTCACCTTCTCGGGGCTTGGCAGCCCTGTGCACATGCACAGCATTGCCCCCCTCACTCCACACTGGGCTGCAGGGTTTTGCTAGCTTTGTGCTTTCTTTGGATAGAGCAGCCCGACCAGTGGAGCAGCAGCGCCCCCATTCTCTGCACTTTCTCTGATCAGGGAGTCCAGTATGCAGACCATAGCCCATTTGCCAGCTCCCCATTTTCCAGGAGGGGTAATGCCAATAGTGACCCACTATCTCTGCACTTTCTCTGGGTCGAATTGTCCTGCAGCTGGTACCAAAGTGTTTTGCTAGCTCTGCACTCTCTCTAGGTGGGGGGCCCCACATTCACATGCAGCTCAGTGGGTGAAGGGTCGCCCTGCCATACCTATCTGCTGGGTCAATATCTAGGAAGAGGAGCTCTCTTTACACCAGCTATGCTGCCCTCATGATTCTGTTTTATTTAGCTCCAGGAGGGGTGGCTGGGGATGTGCTGCAGCGCCCTGTGGTTGGCCATAAAGCCTGGATGGAGCTCCAGTCTTCTATCCACATGCCCAGAAGGTGTAAACAGTGGTACTCACTGGTTTCTTTAGTCCTGAGCTGTTCCTTCACCTCCTGCAGAGCTCTCATGGTTCCTCAGCCTTCTCTATGCATTCTCTCTCTCTCTCTCTCTAGCTTGTTGTGCAGAAGCTGTTTAGTTGTTTCTCAATTGTCTTTCAGGAGGAATTGTTCTAACCAAAGGGGTACATTGGATGGGTTTTTGAGAGGGTGCAAGCCCAGCGTCCACATGTGCTATTTTATGTTGGACCCACTGGAGAGTTCTGAAATAGTTTGATATATTGGCTGCAGCAACAGGCTTCTGCTCTGATACATTCTTATTCCCCATATTCAAATTTCTATACAATTTTTGAGACATTGGTTTTCCCTCTGACTTCAACTAGTTGTTGGATCCTGGAGGAGTAGTTTATTTTCACCTTTTCAGCTTTTTTCTCCTGTGAGAATGGGCATGATAACTGCCAAGCTTCTTATTGTACTTATAAAACCAGAAACTGGAAGTCTTGCGTTAGTCGCTTTTTATCTCTTGGCTTTGTGTTCTCTATTTGTAAAATAAAGGGACCAGATCACTCCATGGTACCTAAGCTCTCCTCTAGCTCCAGCATTCTGTTTATTCCATAGGCACTGACGTGTGAATGACAGTGCCAATTTGTGACATTTGCTACCATTCTACAGGTTGACCTACAGCTGGACAAAGAGAGGCACATTTTTTTTTAGTCCTCCCTTGATTACGTTTATGAAACGTCCAAGAAATTCAACATTGTAGAGCCAGTAAGTTCCATTTATTTTTTGATGCTCTAAAAATATTTTCTGAATGCTTGGTAAATATGGAGAAGAGAAAGAAAGAGAGAGAAGGTAGAGAGGAGCAGGAAGCATCAACTCCCATATGTGCCTTGACCAGGCAAGCTCAGGGTTTCAAACCGGCTACCTCAGCATTCCAAGTCAAGGCTTTATCCACTGAGCCCCCACAGGTCAGGCAAATGCAGAGAACTTTTATTGTCAGCTTGGGATCTCAAATATTGTGAATGTGTATAATTGTGATGAATCTCCCTTAGTCCTCCCCCATTTTTTCTCTCTAGCTATGATTGGTTTTTCTCTTTTTTTCTTCCTCTCTTCTTCTTTTTCTCCCTGGATTTCTCTATCACCCTTCTTTTCATCTTGTTTTCCTTCTTTCCTTCATAAAGCCTTTGAAAGCGCCCATCATATACCAGGCACTGTGCTAGGAACTCATGTCCCTGCACTCAATGACTTCCCATTCTACTATTTTTACTTCTGTCTTTTGACTTTTTTTTATTTAAATCTTCTTAATGGCCTGACCTGTGGTGGCGCAGTGGATAAAGCGTCAACCTGGAAATGCTGAGGTTGCCGGTTCAAAACCCTGGGCTTGCCTGGTCAAGGCACATACGGAAGTTGATCCTTCCTGCTTCTCCCCCCCCCCTTCTCTATAATAAATAAATAAAATCTTAAAAAAAATAAATCTTCTTAATGTATTGTAAAATATGATGTACCTTGATTTGACAAGTATATTGAATTTTAACAACTTTTTTATTATAAAAATGTATTCTTATTGCAGAAATACTAGAAAAATTATGAGGAAAACAAAACAACAAATTTTCCATACAGAGATATTTACTGTTAGTATTATGACATTTACATCCCATATTCTCTGTGTGCCTATTGTATTTCTCTATGTATATGTACCCAGGTATATTGGGTGTGTATACATCTGTGTGCATAGATGTTCATTGCACATGAGCATATCTCTCTGTGTCTATATGTGTCTGTCATTTGTGTATATCTGTATATGTATAAATTTGACTATTTATTCACTCATTCAATAAACACTTATTGTACTTCTGTTATGTGCCAGGCACTGTGCTCGACACTGGTTGTCTGTAGTGAATAAGACAGATTCACTCTCTGTCTTTATGAATACTATGCTGTCATGGAGTAGACAGAGGGAATGAAAAATATACATAAATAAAATAATTATAAGTTGTGACAAGCACTGGATTTGGCAGTGCAATGCCTTTGGTCCCAGTTTTGATTGATCATGGAGAGGTTCCTTATCTCAGCTTCTCTGAAGGCAGAGCTGAGACCTAAGTCTCGATTCTTCAGCAATGCGTGTTCTCAGCTATAAAACTGAGAAAATTTACAAGTGATGAAACAAAGACCCTGGGAGGTGTTCTGTGACCAAAGGAACCTAGCTTGTGAGTGGTGACCCAGGCTCAGATAAATTCTGGATGCCCAGAGCTTAGGTGGTTTATCAGTCTGGACTGCTGCCACAGCACAAGAAAAACTGCATGTTAGAAAAGGGGTCATTTTGTGCTAAACTATTAGAAATAGTGTTTATACCCCTGACTGTCAAGAGCAAAGAAAAGACTTCTGGTGTTGTCACCACAGCAGACAAATTATTTTTTATTTTTTAATTACCTCAGGTTTTCTCTGGTACTTTTTTCCCCCAAAAAATACAATGGCTTGCTCTCACCAGAGAGTTCAGTAGGTTAGAGCATCACATGCCATACACTAATGTCATAAGTTTGATCCTGGGTCAGGGCACATACAGAAACAGATTGATGTTTCTGACTATCTGTCTGACTGTCTCCCCCTCTTCCTCTCCCTAACATTAATAATTAAAATTTAATAAAGGCTCATGACAATCCAAAGCGTCTGCATACATTGTGGTTGTCCCTGGGGCCACCATTCAACCTGGGTGAGAAACACATGTTGAAAGATCATCTGGAACCTGAATGATTGTCCTGGGAATGTAGAAACCACACCCCATTAGTGCAGTGAGTTAACCTCTGAGTACTGAGGAGTAATCTAGAATGTTATCCATTGATGAATAGTAGGGTCACAGTGTTTTCTGTGTTGTTCTTCATTTCTCAGTGTGTAATGTTATGGGGGAAATGTCCACATTCTGAGGTTTATAGTCAGGACACGTTGAATGAGTCAGTTCTAGAATGACCATCTCTTCTGTTTGATTGAATGTGGAACCTCCCCATCAACTTCCTCAACGGCCAGGTGAGACTGGGAGCAAGGAAAAGGTGTAGGGCTCTGAGGAAGCTCGGTTTTCTCATGTAGCCTCTATGAGCAGGTAGTTATTGTCCTCCAGTCCCCCCCCCCCCATGTGGACCTGGTGAGTGCATGGGGTGGAACAAGAGGGGAAGATGAGGAAATCCAGTCTGTAGCAGAATAGCTTTTCTCCCAGCTGTTTCGTACACTTTGGATGGGGTCTCTGTTAGTAGATATGGGCTCTATTTCTGTTCACATGTCAGAATCCAAATGTGAAGTGAGCAATGTGGTCCAGGGAATTCTAGGTAAGTAAAGGGGATGAGGCGAGAGAGAGTGGGGAACAGCCACAGGCAGCTTGTGAGGACCCAAATAAGGTACCCAGACTACTTCTGTGGTATATGCCTCATGTCTCAAATTAGATGAACTATTCCCATGGGGCCACTTTTTGTGAGCCCTTCTTATAGATGCAAAGCAGATTCAGAAGCACACTGTGGTCCCAGTTTATTGAGCATGGTGAGGTCTAATCTCACAGGCTTCCAGGCAGCAGAGCCAAGTCCAGAGCCTAGATGCGTGTTCCAAGCTCCAGAAAGGAGAACTTTTATAAGTGATAGGAGAAAGACCCTGAGAGGTTTGTTCCCTGGATCCACATGTCTGATGTCTGCAGTCCTGGGGTGAGGAGTGAGGTGACACCTGGAGGCAGACTTTCTATCCCATCCAACAAAGAACAGATTATAGAATGCCATCAGACAGGAAGGGTGGTAGAAGTGGGGAGGGCACTCTTAAAGAGATCTGTTGTTGGTTACCATCTGGGAAGGGCCAGGCCACCTCCTCCCTCTCCACCTATCCTATTTCATTTCCTGTCCAAGTTCCACCTCAAATACCACCTCCAGTGAGAACATGGCAAGCTGGATGGGTTTGCATTTGATTCAGACAGTCGGTAATGTAGCAACGGAGCCAAAACTGGTTAACCATTAGCTTTAATTCTAGCTTGCACCTGGTGGGCAAGTAATACACACAGTGGGCCCCAAAACCCACTCATTCAGTGCTCTCAAAGCTACTGACTTATTTGAATTTCCTAGAATCAAAGTTTTCTAGCTCACTAGTGTTATTCACCTCTGTTCCCCATCTCCTTTCTGCACAAACTCTGCACTAACTGGCTTCTCCTTCAGCATTCGCCATCTTGGCTGCTTCTCCTGTCCTCCACTGGCCTTTCTCTGCTTTCCTCTCTAATGCTACTCTCAGGAATTGAGAGAGAGCAAGCTCCCGGTCTGCCCCACTTTATAGTGTAGAAACCAAAATTTTTAATCCAATATACAAATAAGGAAGTCCCTAATACAAAGTCACTTATCTGAGGCATAATGAGATTTCTTATGAGAGTGCACCACCCCACATCAAAAAGGGTGGGAAAGGCATAGTCCCAACACCAAGCCCCAGGCTACAAGGATTCTACCTGCCCGCAGCCCAACCCCAACACACATTAATATAATCATGCCCATCCCACGCAAGAAGGGCAACCAATACCATCACCTGGGTGATGGCCTTCCACATAGGCAGTGCCATCTTTAACAAAGTGAGCTTAATATATTTTATCTGCCCAACACTGGACCATCAGGTTATGTGTAGATTTTCCTAAAAATATAAAAACTTTTAAAAAGTACAATATTCAACACAAGGCTGCAAAGAGTACTTGGATTGCTCAAATTGTCCAGGACACTGTGAGTGTGCACTCTTCTGGCCGATCTTGAACCATTGGTTCTGGACTTTGAACTATGTTAGAATCAGTCTTTAGTTCAAATATCTGTGAAATGGAGATAACAATCATCCCTATCTTATTCAGCAAATGGGAGCAATAGATAAGGTGAAGCATGTGAGGGTCTTAAAATAGGAATCATTACCAGGTCTGGATTCTCATTTAATGCTGTGGGCAGTGCCATTGTCTAATTTTTATTATTTTTCTTTTTTTCTTTTTCATTGAATCCAGATAGGGGAAGGGGAGAGAGTGAGACAGAAGCATCAATCTGTTCCTGTATGTGCTCCAGCCAAGGATTGAACCAGCCACCTCTGCATCTCAGCACGATGCTCCAACCAACCGAGCCATCAGCCAGGGGGTATGCTACTCTGTTTTGCACATATTTGGATCAACATCACAGTGGACCTGTCTAGGAAAAAAATCCCACAACTATGTTTTTGCTGCCACCTCATGTGCATCTTGAAAATAACAGCTAGGTAAAAGTCACCAGAAAGTGTTTTCCTCTGCTGCTATCTGGGTGCATGTAACCAAAAAACTGTCAACCTACTTCTACATCACCAATGTGTCTTTTCCCCTTTTTTCACTTTGAATTTCTTTGCATGCTTCTGCTTTAGGCATGGCAGGGGGCGGGGACAGCACGGGGCGGGGTTGGTGTGGGGCCAGGCGTGGGGATGGTGTGGTGCAGTGATGGATGGGGGCGGGGACTATGAGGGAGCGGTGGGTGGGGCGGCAAGGCTTGCAGACGGCCTGAGGTGCAGAAGGCGTGGGGCGAGGCTTACAGCCTGGGGCTGGGGGTGAGAACAGGGTAGGAAGCACTGCGTGGGAAGGTGTGGGGCATGGCTGCTGAGGGGCAGGGACAGTGATGGGTGGGACAGGTGGGGAAGGTGTGGGTCATGGCTCTGAGGGGCAGAGACTGCTAGAAGTGGGGCGGCCAGGGCCAAGCTGCGCAGGGCAGGGTGGATGGCGATGCGATGAAGAGACAGGCAGGGTCCCGCAGTGCAGGGGTGATGGCGTTGTTCGGGGTGGCACGGGGCAGGGCTACCGAGGCACGCCAACAGCGCGGGGCGGGGATGGCGCGGGGCTCCAAGGAGCCGGGCGTGGATGCGAGGGCGGGATACTTCCTTGTGGTTGGGTCATTACCTGGAAAAGAGCTCCAGCCTCGCCTTAGACAGGAGCTTCCTGTCGGGAGAGCGGATAACTCCCTGGAGAGGATCTCCCTCCTTGGATTAGGTGACCTTCTGAGTGAAGGGCCCTCCCTCTATAGAGTGGCTCTGATTCCATGGAAGGGCGGCATCTCCCTGGAGATGTTTAGTAAGGGGAGGGAGCCTTTCCACTCCGGGTCTCCCTTGTCAACTTAAGCAACGTCCAGACCTGTAGAATATTTATGAGTTTATTGTAGCCAAACTGTTGACAATTGCTGGTAATCAAAGTCTCAGCGACTGAAAAAATTATCTGGCAAATGGCATTTTGCCCAGTGTTTTGTACATCAGAATCGAAGTTGAAGACATGGGGGTTACATGAAATTGATTGGTGATAGATTAGGGAGGCCGAGAATGAGAACGCAAACTGGGGAATTCTGTGGGACTGATTTAAAGTAAAAATGTATATACTGAAATTTCTTTTACGTGGGCAGGAATAAGATAGGTAACAATGACCGTGATAGTAACAATGGTGTGGGTGGTTGGCTTCTGCTCTGCTGATATGCTTGCTCTGAGGACTGCAGGAAAAAATTACCCTTACATTTCAAAGGCGTGCTATCGTTAGATAGGATAGACAGGCATCAGCGCAGGAAAAGCGAAGAGGAAACAGAGGGGGTTTTATCTCACCCACTGAAGGAGGGGGTCAGCGATCACTGGGTTACCCTGTAGCCGGGAGGTTGGTCCACAGTTGAAAGTGAACTGAAAGGGTCCATTGCAAGGGCAGTGGAAGAGTCCGTGGGAAAGCAGGGCCCACCGACTTTAGCGAGTCTTTATGGGTGGGTGTGATCCGCCAAGCAGTGTCGGGTGGCCTCTGCCGACACTCCATGGCCAGTGAACGACTTGGTTGCATCCGAGGAAAAAAAAAAAAAAAAACTGTCCGCCTGTAGTGTCAGGAAATTTTTATCCAGATTACCTGTCCTTTCCTGTGTGTCCCGGGTGTGCGGAGTGTGGCAGTGCTGTTGAGTTTGTGAGGGAGAGGTTTAGTAGTGTGAATCCAAGGGAGATGGAGTCAGCGTTCATCCTTTCTACGACTGAACACAGAGGGAAGGAAGGGTGCCCCCCAGACTGGGTCCCTGAGGCTCTGAGGAGAAGAGGAGCCCCGCGATGGAAGGTCTGACAGAGGAGCAGTGAAGTGACGTGCAAATCTGTCCTGAGAGGGCTCAGACGTAGGGTTGCAGTGACCTAGCACAGTGGAAGCTTTCTAAAATCCAGAGAAGTCGGTTATTGCTGTGTCTAGTGATTTGGGTTCCTGGTAGAGGGAGGGGAACAAAATAGCCCATGGGGAAGCTGAGGCCATTCGAGCAGGGGGCTGGGGTGTATTAGTATTAAGGAAGGGAGAAGGTTAGGGTCATGGATAAGTGAAGGGGTCATTGGGTCTCAGCTCACCCGACTGTCCCATAGCTTTCCTCTGAGTGTGCTGGGGTCCTGCCCCAGGGTGGATCCAGGGGTCCCCGCAGGAAGAGACAGCATCAGCCAGCAAGAAACGAGTGAGAGAGCCGAATTCTTTAGCATTCACTGCCAGGCATCTCTGCCATGGGCTAGTATAGCTTTATTTTTATACACTAAGTTATAATTACATGGTATGCAGAATATATTGATAAACAGTCATTTTTGCTTTAATATGAGTAAAAATTCCAGGAAAGGGTTAGTATATTTTTTTAAGCTGTGAATCAGGTGGTAAGTCATTAAGTACAGTTATACAATAACTTGAGCAGCAGCAACAACATTATTGGCACAAACTTCTAAAAAGACTCTGTTGATTCTATTTAACTTAGCTACCTATTGTCTAGTAAAAGCTATGTTTGTCTACTATTTTTTATCTATTAGTAATTCCAACTATTACTCCCAGAACATTCCATATCTGAAGGCTAGGTATGTAAGAAGCTATGTGAGAGGAAATTTTTTCTATTTTTATAATGAGTAATGGACTGGGGGTTAAGTAATGGATTGGGTTTAGGCTGAAAGGTGCTTTTGTGTTTAGTCTCTGAATTCTACCTATTCATAAGTCATAATCTAGATTTTTCTAATAAGATTTTAGGAGGGAGTTATTCCATAAATCTAGCCCCTTTTGGGGGATATCATAGCCAGCCTCCTAGGTCTATGGGCCTAGGAAAAGGTGCTTATACGCTTTTCTGTGGAATTTACACCCTCTGTCTCACTTCCAGAGAAATTACTGCAAATCTGCAGGGAAAAGTATGGTGCTATTCTCCCTGTGCCATAAATGATAGCACACACACACCCCAGAGAAAAAGGGGGGGGGGATAAAAGGCCAAATTAATTCAAGAAGTTAAAGGGGGAGAATCATTGCACCTCTCCTTTTGCTGTGACTGTGTCAACCAGCAACTGTTGATTTTCTTTGCTGTGACTGTGTCAACCAGCAGTTGTTGATCAGCTTCTGAAATGAGTGTATTCTTGTGGGTACATGGTGGGTTGTGAAGAGGTCAAAGTGGAGGCGATGCCGCTCACCATGGGTCTCCTTTGCCTTGGAGACTCATTGTCATGGGTGCCGGGAGGAGAGAGAGTGGAGTAAAGGGAGGTGAAGGTGGTTTCAGGTAAGTAAGAGTGAAGGAGAGGGAGTAGGGATTGGAGACGGAGCTGAGGGTTTCTTAAGGCAGACATTCTGCAATGGGTAGTGGCTGCTCGGTATGTTAAAAAGAAGTGTTCAGAGAAGAGCCTGCTCATGCATTTTCTGTGAAAGAAAATTTATTTCATGTCTCATGGTCGTTGTGATGGAAGAAATAGAATTTCTCCCCTCAGTGAGCTTTGAATGTAGAAACAGGGAAACCTTCAGTGGCAAAGTTAGGTTACTTTTGTAATAAAAAACGTGCCATGGATTAGGATGAGAAGGCTGTGAGGGGAGAGAAGCATCGTGCCACTTACTTTCTGTGATTTTTCCCTTCTGTGTTCCGAGGTTTTCTGTCAGCTGTGGTCTGTGTTTGTTTTTGTTTTTTTTTAAGATTTTAATTATTCATTATAGAGAGGGGGGAGACAGACAGAGAGAGAGAGAGAGAGAGAGAGAAGGGGGGAGGAGCAGGAAGCATCAACTCCCATATGTGCCTTGACCAGGCAAGCCCAGGGTTTTGAACCAGCAACCTCAGCGTTTCCAGGTTGATGCTTTATCCACTGCCCCACCACAGGTCAGGCTGTGGTCTGTGTTTGGTTGGAGTCCACCGGGTGGATGCTTTCTGCCGGCCCCCTGTCTGTGAGGGCGCACAGTGTGCACATGAAGACAGATTTGTCATGTCGCAGGAGGCGCCCGTTGGTGTTCTTAGAACAGGTTCTTAGTCTAAGTTGGGTGCCATAGCTCTCTGAGGATGAAAGTGTGTTGGACTCTGAAAAAACCTTACATGTAAATGGGGGCTCTTACCTTTAGTTATGAAGCTATGGAGTCTTCAGGGAGGTCGTTCACTTTCGTTTGGGGGGAATGGTGCCCTTTCGTGGAGTCTTCAGTCGTCAGCCTAGGGGGATGCGTTCCCACTGGTCCGACTGGGGCCCATGGTTCCCGCTGGCGTCGTAGACCCGTCGCGGAAACTTCGCGGTGGAGTCGGGGGTGTCCAGGGCGTCCCTGTGGGGGGAGAGAAGTGAGGAAGGGTTTAGGTGGGGGGGGGAGGGAGTTCCTGGGGGAGTCTGTGGGGGCCGCAGTGGCCCAGTGGGGGAGTCACAGGGAAGGGAGCTCGGAGAAGGGGTCAGGGTGGAGTCCAGAGCGCAGGTCCTGTGGGAAGGGAGAGGGTGCGGAGGGGAGGGTGGGGAGGGAGGAGAGGAGAGGCACATGTTCTTCTCACTGCTACAACTTCCTGTCCTGTTGAAGAAAGACAGCATCCATGCTGGTGGTCCCCACACTTGGCTGCATCAAAATCATGTCTAGTCCACTAACTTTTTTTTTTTTTTAATTTTAGTGAGAGGAGAGGAGGTAGAGACAGACTCCAGCATGTGCCCTGACAGGGATCCACCCAGCAGACCCCCCAGGGGGCAGCGCTCTGCCTATCTGGGGCAACTGGAGCCATTTTTTAGTGCCTGAGGCGGAGGGGCCAACTTGCTCTAAGCTAGCCATGTCTGTAAGAGGGGTGGAGAAGAGAGAGAGAGATGAGAGGGAGGGGGTGGAGAAGCAGATGGACGCCTCTCTTGTGTGCTCTGATTGGGAATCGAACCTGGGATTTCCACATGCCAGGCCGATACTTGACCACTGAGCCAACTGGCCAGAGCCACTAACTCTTTATATCAACTTACATATTAATAATATTGCCAGAAAAAGCAAACACCTGGAAGCTATTACAGTATAGAGTAACGGAGTTGGCATCTCTGGGTGTTATTTTTAACAAGTCCTTTTCAAAGTGATTCTAAAGCACAGCCTGGTTTGGGAACCACTTATGGTGTGCTGGTTTCATATACAGGCCTGTGGAGAGTCATGCACTGGGCATGAGTGTGTATGTAACAGGCTTTCTGCTCTGGCTTTTCCCTGCAGCACTTAACTACCGTGCTGCTTCAGAAATACTGTAGAGACAGTTGTTCCCTGTCTGATAAGAAAATATCCCTGGTTTCATTTCGTCAAGGCTGAGAAACCTGAGTAACACGTATGGAGAGTTTCTTCTTCAGTGTCTCTCCCTACAAGTGCTGTTTCTGCAGCAAGTTCACCAGCTCCTGGTCGTGCTGCAGCCACACGCCCGAGAACCTGCTGAGTCCATGCAGACAGGAGGCAGCTGGTGGACCCTGCGGGGAAGTGAGACAGATGTGCCCCAGTGCTCTGACTGCTACTGGTTACCTGGTCCTGGGCCTCAACCGTCCTGTTCTTCTGAGGAAACTGCCCCCATAGTTCCCAGGAGCACCTAGGGTAGCGTCACAGGGGCCGCTTCCTCTTTGGAGAAAGGAATGAAGAGAATCCAGGAGAGCAGCAGGAATCGTGTTCATTTTGTTGACTTATTATCATTAAAAGTGTACTAGTTACATGTAATATGAAAATTGGTAAGAGACCATGTCCAAGGCAGGGAAGTGGCCGAAACCTTTGGCATGACTGTTGTGAGCATGCAGTGTTTGTAAGAGGCTGGATCAGAATGGGTGATGTAAGGTGAGAACAAATAAGAGCAGAATTATGATCATCTCTAACAAAGACTTGAATACAATAAAAATTTAGATCCGTACTATTGGCTTCAGACTTGCAAAATAGTTTAGCTATGGTTTGCAGCACTCTAATAATAATTCCCTGTTTTGTTTAAATATTCTCTAATTATTTTGTAAAGAGGAAAGAACAGGAACAAGAAAATCATAGTGAATCAGGGATGGTGTCACCTGTGGCAGACCGGTTACAGTGTGAGGGGACCCACTGCCAGAACGAGTGCAGGGAGAAGCACAGATGCCCGCGGGGGTGGGGGGGGAGAACGGGCTGCCCGCACGTCGGGGTGCACTCACTCCAGCCAGTTGATTTGGGCTCAGTGCTGGAGCCCATAGGCTGCAGGAGAAACAGATACACAGACGTCTGTCTGAGGCCCCTGGTGTCCTGTCCTTCTCTGATGTCCACGTGCCTGCCTGTGCTCAGACCTGGGGGGTGTGATTTATGTGTGTCTTGGTCTCAGGTGGCCCAGGGATCCTGCATTCTGCTCTCTGAAGGAGGCCACCCCACCCTCATGCTGGTGTTCCCTCTCTGCTTCTGCCCTGGCCCCTGCCCTGCGTGGTGAGCACTTATGTCTTCATTTCCCTCTACAGTGGAGAGGAGCCGACTGCAGGAAATGCTGTTGCTTCTGGGGCTAGAGACACACCAGGTCCAGAAACTCGGCCTCCAGGACGCCCTGCAGATCAGCAGTGACAGTATGAGGAACTGGGCTCCGCAGGCTCCCAAAGACTTGCCCTGGAACTTCCTCCGGAAGCTGCAGGCCCTCAATGCCAAGGCCAGGAACACCACCATCGTGCTGGATGTGCTCCCAGACACCCGGCCTGTGGAGAAGGAGAGCCAGATGGAGGAGGAGGTCATCTACTGGGATACCGCTGATGACATCTCCGCGGACATCTACTCCTTCTCGGAGCTGCCCACCCCTGACACGCCCGTGAATCCCTTGGACCTCCTCTGTGCCCTGCTGCTTTCCTCTGACAGTTTCCTGCAGCAAGAAATCATGCTGAGGATGTCTCTCTGCCAGTTCGAGCTCCCGCTCATTCTGCCCGACTCGGAGAACCACGCCCACACCTTCCTGCTGTGGGCCATGCGGGGTATCGTGCGGACATGGTGGTCACAGCCCCCAAGGGGCGTGGGCAGCCTCCGGGAGGACAGCATGGTCTTGCCCCGGGCGCCCGCCTTCGCCTTCGTGCGCATGGAGTTCAGCAGCAACTCCAAGTCCCAGCTGCTCAATGCCGTGCTCAGCCCGGGCCACGGGCAGCGAGACTGCTTCTGGCATCGGAATATGAGCCTGGGCACCAGCCCTCGTGAGATTGCAGATGGGCTGGTGGAGATTTCCTGGTTCCTACCCAGTGGCAGGGGGTACCTGGACCTCTTCTCTGAGCCCGTGGCCTTTCTGAACCTCAGAGGCGACATTGGGTCTCACTGGCTGCAGTTTAAGCTCTTGACAGAAGTCTCCTCGGCCGTGTTCATCCTGACCGACAACATCAGTAAGAAGGAGTACAAACTGCTGTCCTCTATGAAGGGGTCAGCCACCAAGTACTACTTCATCCTGAGTCCCTACCATGGGAAACGCAACTCCAACCTGCGGTTCCTGAACAGGCTGATCCCCGTGCTGAAATTGGACCACTCACATGTGCTTGTGAAGGTCAGCAGCACAGACGGGGTGCGTTTCACACGCAGGGTCCGCTCCATTGTGGCGCACGTGGCCCGGTCCCCCTGCAGGAGGGTGTCGGTGGAGGACATGGCCCACGCAGCCCGCAAGCTGGGGCTGAAGGTCGGCGAGGACTGTGAGGAGTGTCAGCGGGCGAAGGACCGGATGGAGCGGATCACCAGGAACATCAAAGACTCAGATGCCTACCGGCGGGACGAGCTGAAACTGCAGGGGGAGCCGTGGAGAAAGGCAGCCCGGGTGGAGAAGGAGCTGTGCCAGGTGCAGTGGGCGGTGGACCCTCCGGACAAGCACCGGGCAGAGCTGAGCCACCGGCTGCTGGAACTTCGCACACAGCAGAGCAGCCACGACCCTGCAGGGGGCATGCAGGAGTTCATCGCGGGCATCAGCTGCCCCTCCTTAGGCGAGAGGCAGTATTTCCTGAGGTGGATGGAGTGGGGGCTGGCCTGGGTGGCCCAACCAAGGCCGAGACAGTCTCCAGAGGCAGTTCTGACCCTGAGACTGAAGCAGGTTGGGGCTGGGGACCTCCGTGAGCCGCTCTGGCCGGAACCCCTGGGGGTGGAGCACTTCCTGCGGGAGATGGGGCAGTTTTATGAGGCAGAGAGCTGCCTTGTGGAGGCAGGGAAGCTGCCAGCAGGCCAGAGGCGCCTGGCCAATTCCCAGGCTTGGCCTTGGAACTGCTGGTCCAGGGGCTGCCCCTGGAGCTGATCGATGGGAACACGCTGAGCGCCCCTCTGCGCTGGGTCACGGGGCTCTTGAAGGAGCTACATGCGCACCTGGAGAGAAGGTCGCTGCTAGTGGTGGTGTCGGCGTTGGGCGTGCCTGCTACAGGGAAGTCCACTCTCCTCAATACCATGTTCGGGCTTTGGTTTGCCACAGGGAGGGGTCGTGGGCCTCGGGGGGGCCTTTATGCAACTTGTTACGGTGGCTGAGTCCTTCAGCCAGGACCTGGGCTGTGTCCACATCCTAGTGATAGACTCAGGGGGTTTAATAGGAGGCGCCCCGGCCACGGCTGGGGAGCGCTTTGAGCTGGAGGTCTCCCTGGCCACTCTGATGATGGGGCTGAGCAACATCGTTGTGGTCAGTTTAGCTGAAAGAAGGGACATTCCACCTGCTGTTGTGCATGCTTTTCTGAGGCTGGAGAAAATGGGGCACGTGCCTAACTACCAGTGTGTGTACCAGAACCTTCACGACATGTCTGTCCCCGGCCCGAAGCCTCGGGAGAGGAGGCCGCTGCTGGAGCACCCTGATGATGTGAGCAGAGCTGCCGCCCAGGTGGACAGACAGGGAGAGGGCCTCCGGACGCTAGCATACCTGGCCTTTTGTGACCCAGAGAAGCAGCACGTGTGGCACATCCCTGGCCTTTGGAATGGAGTGCCTCCCATGGCTGCTGTGAGCTTGGGGTACAGTGAAGCCATTTTTGAGTTGAAGAGGTGCCTGCTGAAGAACATCAGGAATGGCCTGTCCAACCCCAACAAGAACGTTCAGCAGCTCATCGAGCTGGTGAGCCAGCTGTGAGTTGCAGCTGGTCTGAGGGGTGTCCACCTGGGGTTGGCATCTGAGAGGGCTGGTGCCCTGCCTATGTGAGAAGGTAGAAAGGCAAAGACGGGGCCTGGCGTTTCCTGAGCAGTGGGGAGAGAGGCTGCTGGGGTGTAGCAGCCCTGGGGTCAGGTGCAGACAAGAGCTCTGTCTCAGCTCCGTGGGTGACCCCTGCAGTGGGGTCTCCTTCATCTGTTTCTGGAGCAGAGGGGTGCCCTCTATCACTGCAGTTGGGCACACGGGTCTCCAGGAGAGGGGTAGGGAAGGGGCCCTAGGAAGCAGACAGGCCTTCCTGGCAAGCCCAGCATCAGTGGGTTGGTGCAGCTCGTTCAGTGAAT
Source organism: Saccopteryx leptura (assembly GCF_036850995.1). NCBI lineage: Eukaryota > Metazoa > Chordata > Mammalia > Chiroptera > Emballonuridae > Saccopteryx > Saccopteryx leptura. Next base: position 392,668,723 of record NC_089503.1, read on the forward strand.
GCCCATGTGGGCAAGTCTATTTATTGACTGACCGTGAAGCCCGCCCCAACCCCACCCTGCTCGCTCTTCTGTGTCCTACACCCCACAGCATGTTGTGTACACCTCCCACAGCACGACCATGTGCATTGTGACTTACCTGGTCACACATATGCTCCTCCCCAGACGGTGAGATCCTTGAGAGCAGGGGCTGTGTGTTCCCTGTCACCCCAGGGCCTGGTACACTGTGGGCGCTTTAATAAATGTTTGTGAAACAAATGAATGCACAAATGAGAGTAACAGGCAGTTCCTCTCTGGCCCTAATGTTCATGTTTCCTCCAAGAGGACCAGTGTCTTCTGAGGGAGGGGTGCATGCTGGGCCCTGAAAGAAGACCCATTCTTCAGGCTGTTACTGGGAAACTGAGCTAACTGTCCTTGTAGTAGCTCCAAAGTGCCTCCATCACTGTCCCATTCTGTAGGTGAGGACGGGCCCAGAGCAGCAGACCTGTGTGGGCAGTGAGCCGAGAGGGAGCCGCTGCCGTCAGTGCTGCCTCTCTACTTCCCACACTCTCAGGGCAGCAGGCTCACCCCCTAGGCCCTCGGTGCCAGCCCTTCACTTCCCTGCACTGCTCCTGAAATGGGCCCCCCTGCTGCCATTCGAGCCAGAATTTGAGGCCCTTCCCTGTCTTTTCTCCAGCTGAAGTCCTGGCCTGCACTAGCCCTCACCAAGGTGACCTCACTGAGCCTCAGAACCCAGTTCCAGCTGTGTCACTAGCTCTGTGAATCTCAGCTGAGGCCTTGGGGCCCCCTTGCTTTGTGGTTACAGGAAAACTTGGCCTCAAGGTGATCAGGAGCTCTCTGTGTCCCTTTCATTGCTGTTGCCAGACTTGGAAAGTGAGCCCTGTGTCCTGGAACCCGTCCTTGAATGCAGGCCCCTTGGTCCCTTTTCTGAAGTGCGAGGACACCTGCGGCTTCCTTGGTGTCTGGGGCATTGCCCCTTGGGTTCTGTGAGCCTCTGGACGTGCAGAACAGGCCGTGCGCCATACTGGCACTCTGGAAACCTGGTCTTCTGCTAATAAATTTGGGGAAATGTTTTCCCTTCTGAAACTTAAAAAGAATTTGTAATCCTCAAGCACTGCAAGCTCATCTCTTCCTGTATCATTAAGTAAAACAAATTTTAAGATGTTGGTTCACCTTGAAAACCACAAACCTGTTATTTCCTCCATCCAGGGCCATGGAAGCTACCCTGGTGCTTCTCCAACACAGTGGGAAATCCAGCAGAATATTTCTGGGTCCCAAGTTCAGGCACTGGAGACCTGTCTTAGGATTGTTGAATATCCATCAGTCCCTTTTATTTTATTTATTTATTTAAAAAAAATTTTTTCTGAAGTTAGAAGCAGGGAGGCAGTCAGACTCCCGCATGCACCCCACTGGGATCCACCCGGCATTAGATCCACCAGGGGCAATGCCTTGCCCATCTGGGGTATTTCTCCATTGGGGCTGGAGCCATTCTAGCACTTGAGGCGGATGCCATGGAGCCGTCCTCAGCGTTCTTGACAGCTTTGCTCTAATGGAGCCTTGGCTGCAGGAGGGGAAGAGAAAGAGAGAAAGGAGAGGGGGAAGGGTGGAAAAGCAGATGGGCGCTTCTCCTGTGTGCCCTAACTGGGAATCAAACCCGGGACTTCCACACGCTGGCCCGATGCTCTACCGCTGAGCTGAGCCAACTGGCCAGGGCAATCAGTTCCTTTGAAAACTTATTCTAGCTATTCCTGAAATCTGAAACAGGGAAGCTCAACTGGTTCCCTACTAACCGAGGGCTCTTTATTTGGGGTCTACCCATTGTGTAAAGTTAAGGTTCAGTCATTGAATTCCTGAAAATTAAGTGTGTGCTGTTCCTTCTGTGGAAAAGGTTTATAGCTTTCAACAGATTTTCAAAAGGATACACTTCTCTTTCTTAATGGTGTATTAAGCAATGTCTGTAATATCTTAGTTTTACTGAGACACAGGACCTAGCAGGGTTGGTGTTAGAAAACTGTGTGAGCCTGACTGGGTAGTGGTGCAATGGATAGAGCGTCGGACTGGGACGCAGAGGACCCAGGTTCGAGACCCCGAGGTCGCCAGCTTGAGCGCGGGCTCATCTGGTTTGAGCAAAACTCACCAGCTTGATCCCAAGGTCGCTGGCTCCAGCAAGGGGTCACTCAGTCTGCTGTAGCCCCCCTGATCAAGGCACATATGAGAAATCAATCAATGAACAACTAAGGAGCCACAAGGAAGAATTGATGTTTCTTGTCTCTCTCCCTTCCTGCCTGTCTCTCTCTCTGACTCTGTTACCGAAAAAAAAAAAAAGAAATCTGTGCGAATGTAAGTCTGATATTGTTGTAGCTCTCCCTAGCTCCTCAGATGTGAGCCCAGGGAAGAAAAATTCTTTTTTTCTGAATCACTAGTAAAAATATAATTTTGGTTATAAACCTATCATGAGTTCCTAAGACATCAGTAAAACTAGTTCAGAATTCAGTGTTAAAAGCACTGACAAGTCAGGGCTGCAGAAATGAGCCAAGAAGTCCTTGATCCTGGTTGTGGCGACTTTCCACCTCTCACCCCTCAGCTCCCACATGCTGCTGTATGCCCCAGCCTCCTTCTGCCTGTCCTTGGCCCTCTCCAGCAGGCACTTCTCCCTCAGGACAGTCTCTGATGTCAGCCTCACCTTCATTCTTCCACCCGAGGGTGTCAGGCCCCTGTAAGTGCTCCTGTTACGGTCCTTACCTTAGCTCTTCTGCCCTCCCCATCCAGGCTCCCTGTTCCCTGTGTAATGCAGCATCAGCCCTCTTTTGTGTCCAGATCTAGTGCCGTGTCAGAGTCAGGAAGTAAAGTGTTGCTGGTACATGTGAAGCCAATTTCCATATCCATCTACTCCAAGTCCTGGACTTGCGGCTTCTTCCCACAGGTCCCAGTGTGGCACAGGATGTTTGTAATTGGGTCTATCAGGAGTCGGGAGATGATTATCTCAGCACCCCAAAGCTAAAGTCAGTAATACTAGCTTGGGACCTAGCCCACTGAACCTACTCCATTCTGTGCCTCAACAATGGATAGTGGGTGTGGAGAATGAAACATGGGGACGTCTCTCTAAAATAAAATTATAAAACTGGACAATGAAATACTATCAGTCTAAAAGGCTCCTTCAGGAAGAGGTGGAAGGTCTCACAGTTGGAAACTACTGTGATCGGAGAACATCTCACCCCTGTTCCGCCCCCTTACCCAGTATGCAGAACAGCTGGAGGCCACAGTTAATAAATTAGAAATAAAACATTTCTAGTAAAGTGAAAGACACTGTCCTTCTATTAACGGTTTTTTTGAGGACCCATCTTCAAGTGGTCAAAGAAATCTTGATCATGCAGAATGTACAGACTGAAGCCAAGATGAGTTTCTTGGTCCCTTTTCCTCTCCCAGTGCAATGTTGGGCAACACCGGTGCATGCATTTGCCCTCCACATAGATGCTAGTGTTGTCCTTCCTCCCTTGGAAACCACAGCTGCTGCAACATCAGGGTGGATGATGTAGATTAAAAAAGGCCAAGTGTTGGCGATTTCACATGATCAGCCTAACAGAACCAATGACAACTACTTCTACTGACAGTTCTATGACATGGTATCAGCCAAAAAACCATTTTATAGAAAATGGAACTGAGGCTCAAGTGTACAGATTGTTCCACCAGGGCACAACTCCAGAACCTGGAGCCTAAATTTTGTGTTTTGGGGTTTTTTTCCCCATTACAGTGTTGAATTCTGAAATAAGACATCCAGTGTTGGTACTTTCCCCCTCGCTGTAGTCGTCCGTGGAGACCAATGACGGTGTTAGTGCCCTGGTCTGAGCATCAAGTCCTGAGGTTCTGACCCGCCGAGGGCAGAGTGAAGCCCCTCCCTTTTGCATAGAGCCTCGTTGAAAAATTGGGTGAAGTTTTAACCAAAACGTGTTTGTTCTTCATTGTGGATAAATCCAGGAGTTTGATTTAAAGACAATTATTTGAAAAAACTACTGAAAGTAAACTGTAATAGAAAGTTTTAAAAGTAAATTAAATACGGCCTAAAAAGCAAAGTAAGTTATGAGAAATACGTAATACTAGATATGTTCATTAAAGAGAATACAGAGACTTCAAGGAGAAAAAAATGTACAAACCAAAAGAAATTATACATCATCATACTTTCCAAAGATAACTACTGCTAACACTTGAAATTATTTTTTGTATATTTTTACTGTGTGAATATAAGTAGACGATCTTTTTTTCTTAAATGGCATCTTGACAGTTTTTGTGAGCTTGTTTCCATGTATCGTTAGGGCTTTAATATCGACATTGCAGAAAAAATATTTGGAGACAACTCAAGTAGCTGAATGTGTAAAAACTGAGAAAACGCTCCAAGGGGAGGCCCGGGAGCGCGGCGAGGGGCACGTTGCCGTCCTCGGGACACCGGGACAAACTTTTCGGGCGAAACCTCACGCTCATTCCGCCCCGAACCGCGGCTCCAGCGGCGGCCGGCGAGGAGGTGCAGAAATGAGCACCAGAGCGTGGGTCCGCCCGGCCCCGCCCTCAATTCGCCCTCGTGCCCCGCCCTCCGCCGCAGAGTCGCAGCTGCGCCGGCTCCGATTTGATCTCATCCACGGCGCGCTGACCTTTGCCCCCGCGGCGCGGTGGAGCGTCACGCACTGCGCTCAGCCAAAATGGCGGCGCCCATGGGTAGCTGGAGGCTCGGACAGCGGGTGAGCGGGCTCGGCGGCGGGAGGTGGGCTTGGTGGGTCATGGCTGCCCCGGGTTTCGTGTTACGATTCCCCCTCCACACACGCAGGTGCTGTCCTGGAGCCGAGAGCTGCCGTGTGCCTGGCGCGCCCTTCACGTCTCCGCGGTGAGCGCCAAGGTGAGCCGCCCGGGGACCAGGGGCCGGGGCCGGGGCCGGGGCCGGGGCCGGGGCCGGGTGCCCGCCTGGGTCGGGCGTGCGGACTGACGGCCTCTCTGTCCTCCTAGAATCGGGCGGCCCGGGTCCGAGTGAGCAAAGGGGACAAGCCGGTGACGTACGAGGAGGCGCACGCGCCTCACCACATCGCGCACCGCAAGGGCTGGCTGTCGCTGCACACAGGTGAGGGGACGACGGTGCCAGAGGCTGGCGATGCGACTCCGGCGCCACCGACGAGTTCTCGGCTGTGACGGGTACAGGAGGAGTGAGCCGCGTTCGAGGTTTTACTCCACTCAGTGATCCGCGTGGAGTCAGAAATCCGTCCACCTGTAGAGGAGACGTGGGAAAGCAGGCGTCAGGGCACGAGAGTGGAAACGCGACACAGCGGTGGCTTTTTCCGCGGGGAGCGGATTGAACCTCCACGGAGGGATTTGCGTGCCTGGAGGCAGGAAGTGTTGTTGCTTTGCTGTCAATCACTTGTGATTGAATGAGGCGCCAGGTGGCTCGGAGGCAGTGAAGAGCGAAACCCTGTAGAGTCGACTTGGACACGCGGGACAGTGTGTTGTAAATACAGCAGCTTTCCTCTGAAGCACGGGTTTTTCTTTATTTTCTGTGAATTTTTCTATTCTTGGCAGTGCCCTTTTTTAAATTTTTGTTTTTGTTTCAGTGTATTTGTCCAAAGTTTTTAAATTTGTATTGAATTTATTGAGGTGATATTGGTTTGTAAAATTGTGTTGGTTTCAGGTTTACAATTGTATAATGATCGTGTGTATGTTGTATTGTGTGTTAACCACCCCAAGTCAAGTCTCCTTCCAGTCTGTGCTGCTAGTTTCAGCTTTCCTACAGTACCCATGTGTCCTTTTGAGTTGCTGGTTCCATGTATTCACAGTTTTGTGCTTTTTGTTGTTTACTCCTCTGCCTTAAACAGCGGTGATGCTGAGGGGTTGTCTGGTGTTCCTGAGCCCAGGGAGGCTGTGACATACTTGACAGAGGAAATGTGCGTGTTAGATTAGCTTACTTCAGGCATGAGTCATGGTGCTGTTGGGAGAGTTTAGTAATAATTAGCCCACATAATAAAAAAGGTGTCTTTAGAAATATATATGGTCTACTGGAAAGTTCTGTCCATTTTTGGAATAAAACAAAATACAAATTTTTCTTACTATCAATAAACTTTATTAAATAATATAATTGCGGCCCTAGCCGGTTGGCTCAGAGCGTTGGCCTGGCGTGCAGAAGTCCTGGGTTCGATTCCCGGCCAGGGCACACAGGAGAGGCGCCCATCTGCTTCTCCACCCCTCCCCCTCTCCTTCCTCTCTGTCTCTCTCTTCCCCTCCCGCAGCCGAGGCTCCATTGGAGCAAAGATGGCTCGGGCGCTGGGGATGGCTCCTTGGCCTCTGCCCCAGGCACTAGGACAGAGCGATGCCCTGGAGGGGCAGAGCATTGCCCCCTGGTGGGCGTGCCAGGTGGATCCCGGTCAGGCGCATGCGGGAGTCTGTCTGTCTCTCCCCGTTTCCAGCTTCAGAAAAAAAATAAAAAAAAAAAATATAATTGCCATTATTATTAATGATTTCTTGCCAGTGTGAGGCAATTTGTATATCCCAGTTTTGAAAAAGGTTTTATCTTTTGATGCGAAAAAATTGAACCAGTGCTTGTTTGATATCTTCTTCAGTTTTGAATTTTTTGCCCTTCAAAAAATTTTGTAAAGACAAAAACAAGTAATAGTCGGAGGGTGCTAAGTCCGGGGAATATGGTGGATGCGACAATTTCCCAGCCTAGTTCTGCAATTTTTTGACGAGTCCCCAAAGCAGCATGTGACCTGGCATTATCATGATGCAGTATGTTGTTCTTCCTATTGAACATCGCTGGCCTCTTTTCTTGAACTGCTGTCTTTAAATTATCCAGTTGCTGACAATACTTCTCCAAATTGAGCTTTTCGTTTGGATTTAAAAGCTCATAATGTATTGGTCCTCAAATGTCCCACCATATACACAACATTCTCTTATTCAGAGTCAAATTTGGTTTAGAAGTGGAAGGGCTAGGTTTTCTGGGTTCACAATATGCCCTTTTCCTTACGATGTTTTTGTAGGTAATCCACTTTTCATCCCGTTATCCAGTTCAAGAAGGGCTTGATTTTGTTCCGAGCAAGCAGAGATGTGCGTATGATGACTCAATCATCCAAATTCTTCTGACTTAATATATGTGGCACCCATCTTGAATATTTCCACACCAATCCTTTCTTCCGAATATGGTCCGAAATGATTTGCTGAGCTGAATTAAGCCTTTCTGCGATCTTCGATGTTGTCAGAAAAGGATCTTGCTCCAACATGGTCTTAACAACATCGTCATCAAAGATGGTCGCTCAGAACGTGGCTTATCAGAAAGGTCGAAATCACCTCTTTTGAATTTTTCGAACCATCTTCTGCATGTCCTATCAGAAACTGTACCTACACCAAACACTTTCAATAAATTTCTACATGCTTCTGTAGCATTTCTTCCTTGTTGAAATTCGTAAAAACTACAGTGGCGTAAATGAACTTTATCAGTAGCCATGGGTACACTATCGCTTCACACATAAGACTAAAGTGAACCAACTTTGTTTTAGTTAATTTGCTACGTCAGTATGTATACATTAAGTGATAAAAATAGAGAGGCACACATGCGCCAAATAAACGTGCTTATGTGTCAAAACTTGTGATAGAAACAGACAGAACTTTCCGGTAGACCTGATATGAAGCAAGGTTGTGTAATATATTGATCTATTGACAAAAATATTGTATATTGTAGCTAAAGGCTTGCAGAGCCTACCCTTGCATTTCTCCAGGAGCTATGGTTGAGTGTTTGATAGTTCATTGTCTACAGTGAGTTTACAGAATAGAACTACAGTAAATTAATGATAATCAACTGTATTTTGTTCAGTGTGAAGGTTTTCAATTTGGATGTTTGAGATGTATCTATCTAGAGAAATATTTAAAGGTTCTTGTTCCCCGACCCTTTCTGGGGTATGGTTCAGAGACTTGGAGGTGGATGTGGAGACTCTGTGGATATTGTGAGAAGGGAGGGCTTGCAGGGTCCACACTGAGAATTCACTGGGTGAAGGTCATGGCCCTGGCTGGTGAGAGCTCTTGTCCCAAACTTCAGAAGGAGATGATGGCCTCACCTGTGGCCTGTGGGATGAAAAGTGCTTTAAGGCAGTTAGCAAAAAGTGACAGCCTGGCCTGTGGTGGTACAGCGGATAAAGCGTCAAACTGGAATTCTGAGGTTATTTGTTCAAAATGCTGCTTGCCTGGTCAAGGGACACATGAGTTGATGCTTCTTGCTCCTCCTCCCCCACATTTCTTTTCCTCTCTCCCCCTTTCTCTTTCTATTTCTCCCTCTCTCTCTTCTCTCTGTCTCCCTCCCCTGTCTCTAAAATATTAATAACTAAAATCATTTTAAAAAGAAAGAAAGACTGGAAAAGGGAGTGGACAGAGGGATCATCTGAGTTTTGTGTCCTGGCTAAGGAAGACCTCACTGTTTCCTTTTGTAAAGTGAGGATAGTGATAGCACCTAGTTTGTGAGTTTATTGAAATAATGTATTTTGAACTTTAAAGTGTTCTTATTCCACTTGCAGAAGAAAAGTGGCAGAGGTGGGGGTGGAATGGGTGCCCTGTGCTATTGTGTGTTAACTCGAGATTTGGTTGAGTCTGTGGTGCCCTTCTCTTTACAGGTAACCTTGATGGTGAGGACCATGCTGCAGAGCGAACGGTGGAAGATGTTTTTCTTCGCAAGTTTATGCTGGGTACCTTCCCCGGCTGCCTGGCTGACCAGCTTGTCCTGAAGCGCCGGGCTAACCAAGTGGAGATCTGTGCTCTGGTTCTGAGGCAGCTGCCTGCGCACAAGTTCTATTTCCTTGTGGGCTACAGTGAGACCCTGCTGTCCCACTTCTACAAGTGTCCTGTGCGCCTGCACCTCCAAACTGTGCCCTCAAAAGTTGTGTATAAGTATATCTAGGACATTCTGTTATAAAGTACCGCACCCCAGATTCTGAAAGGCACTGTACCTCATTTCATCGAGTTCATGTAAAAACCCCCAGTCCAGATGAATTTTCAAGAGTTTTATTAGAGGAGGAGATTTATTAAATATGCTGGCTGCATTATGGCTGACATGGGGCATCAGACCCAAATCGTGCAGTCCCCAAAATAGTTCAGGGGCTGCTTATATACCCTTGATCACACACGAGCTGGGGAGAGTGTGACATCACGGTACAAGCTGGCAACATTTGTTTAGGGGATACACAGAAACATTAAGACTTTCAAGGTAACACAATCAAAGATGTTTACAAATCTTTCAGGGTTCATCTTCCCTCACCAGCCTAGAGGTATTTTACCCTCAAGATTCCAGGAAGGGGGAAGAACTACAATCAATGCCAGGTGGTATGTAAATTCTGCCTCCTATTGAAAGAGAAGTTTCTTGGTTAACCTTTATTTTAGATTTGAAACCGAATGACCGATTATTCTTATTTATTTATTTATTTATTTATTTATTTTTTACAGAGACAGAGAGTGAGTCAGAGAGAGGGACAGATAGGGACAGACAGACGGGAACGAAGAGAGATGAGAAGCATCAATCATTAGTTTTTCATTACACGTTGCAACATCTTAGTTGTTCATTGATTGCTTTCTCATATGTGCCTTGACCGTGGGCCTTCAGCAGACCGAGTGACTCCTTGCTGAAGCCAGCGACCTTGGGTTCAAGCTGGTGGGCTTTTGCTCAAACCAGATGAGCCCACGCTCAAGCTGGCGACCTCGGGGTCTCGAACCTGGGTCCTCTGCATCCCAGTCCGATGCTTTATCCCACTGCGCCACTGCCTGGTCAGGCCGATTATTCTTGCAAGCTAGAAACTTCTACATTAGGGGTAGTTAACCTTTTTATATCTACCGCCCACTTATGTATCTCTGTTAGTAGTAAAATTTTCTAACTGCCCACCGGTTCCACAGTAATGGTGATTGATAAAGTAGGAAAATAACTTTACTTTATAAAATTTATAAAGCAGAGTTACAGCAAGATAAAGCATATAACAACTACTTACCAAGTACTTTATGTTGGATTTTCGCTAAGTTTGGCAGAATAAATCTTTATAAGACAACTTACCATAGTTAAATCTATCTTTTTAGCCTGACCAGGCAGTGGCGCAGTGGATAGAGCGTTGGACTGGGATGTGGAAGGACCCAGGTTCGAGACTCCGAGGTCGCCAGCTTGAGCGTGGGCTCATCTGGCTTGAGCAAAAAGCTCACCAGCTTGGACCCAGGGTCGCTGGCTCCAGCAAGGGGTTACTCAATCTGCTGAAGGCCCGTGGTCAAGGCACATATGATAAAGCAATCAATGAACAACTAAGAAGTTGCAATGCGCAACAAAACACTAATGATTGATGCTTCTGATCTGTCTCCATTCCTGTCTGTCTGTCCGTGTCTATCCCTCTGACTCTCTATCTGTAAAAAAAAAAATTAAATCTTTTTTTTTTTATTTTTTAGTATTTTTCCGAAGCTGGAAATGGGGAGAGACAGACAGACTCCCGCATGCTCCCGACCGGGATCCACCTGGCACGCCCACCAGGGGCGAGGCTCTGCCCCTCCGGGGCGTCGCTCTGCCGCAACCAGAGCCACTCTAGCGCCTGGGGCAGAGGCCAAGGAGCCATCCCCAGCGCCCGGGCCATCTTTGCTCCAATGGAACCTTGGCTGCAGGAGGGGAAGAGAGAGACAGAGAGGAAGGGGGGGGGGGGGATGGAGAAGCAAATGGGTGCTTCTCCTATGTGCCCTGGCCGGGAATCGAACCCGGGTCCCCCGCATGCCAGGCCGACGCTCTACCGCTGAGCCAACTGGCCAGGGCCTTAAATCTATCTTTTTATTTATACTTTAGTTGCTCTGCTACCGCCCACCATGAAAGCTGGAACGCCCCCTAGTGGGCGGTAGGGACCAGGTTGACTACCACTGTTCTACATTCTTCTTCCTCCCTTCCCTAAAGGAGGGATGGGACAGGAAAGGCTGATAGGAAAGCCTGACCTTTCCTCCCAGAATATCAATATCAATTTTCAGCTTTTTGGTACCTTACAACAATTCCTCTTTTTTTGTGTCACTATAGCAGCGGTTCTCAACCTTTCTAATGCCGTGACCCTGCAATACAGTTCCTCATGTTGCGGTGACCGTAAACCAAAAAATAATTTTGGTGGCTACTTCATAACTAATTTTGCTACAGTTATGATTCGGAATGTAAATACCTGATATGCATTATGTATTTTCCGATGGCTTTAGGCGACCCCGCTGGGGTCGCGAATCACAGGTTGAGAACCGCTGTACTATGGCCTACAAAGGACAGAAAGGTGTGGGAAAGGGGGGAAGTGGAAATGGGGAAACACACTCCTTCAGAGTCCACCAGGTTCACTTTCTTTTTTTTAAAAAAGCTTTTATTTATTTTTTTTAATTTTATTTATTCATTTTAGAGATGAGAGAGAGAGGGGAGAGAGAGAAGGGGGGAGGAGCTGTAAGCATCAACTCCCATATGTGCCTTGACCAGGCAAGCCCAGGGTTTCAAACCGGCAACCTCAGCATTTCCAGGTAGATGCTTTATCCACTGCGCCACGTCAGGTCAGGCCAAGTTCACTTTCAGAGCTGCTGTTGTCTGGCTTCTTGGTCTGTTTTTATTCTTTGGATGAGAGAACTTGGATACAGTTTCCTTGTGGGTTTTCAGGGGCCCGGGGAAGGCTGCCACTTATGCTGTCCTCTCTTAGCAAATTGCAAGTAGGTAATAAAGTGTTAGCTATAGTACCCTAGATCTCTTGTACTTATTTATCTTGCATAACTAAAACTTTAACCCTAGAACAACATCTCCTTTCCCCTTCCCCCAGTCCCTAGTAACCACCATTCCACCCTGCTCTAATTTAACTGTTGATTCATGGGATCATGTAGTATTTGTCATTCTGAGTCTGGCTTATTTCACTTAGCATAGTGTTCTCCAGGTTCATCCATGACCCAGATGGCAGGATGTCCTTTATCATAGCCGAGTAATACTCCGTTGTGTGTATGTACCACATGTTAATGTAGCCTTCCACTGGTGGACACTTTTATTGTTTCCAGGTCTTAGCTACTCTGACTAATGTAGCAGCGGACATGATAGTGTTTATTTGTGCTTCAGGTCTGGATTTCTTTCTTTCTTTCTTTTTCTAAATACGCAGAAGAGGAATTGCTGGATGATATGGTAGTTCTACTTTTAATTTTTCAAGGACTCTTTGTATTGTTTGCCATAAGCTGCACGAATTTACATTCTTACCGTGTATGAAAGGTTCCCTTTTCCCTGAAGTGAGCATTTTCAATGTGGGGAGCTGCATGATGCCTCTATGGAACCTTCCTGTTGGTTTCTCCCGGGTGTGAGCACCAGACCTCCCAGCATCGCTGTATGGGCAGAGCTCTGTGGGCGGGAAGTAACTCCAGACGGAAGCTGAGGCTGTGGGAATCAGATGCTGGGCCTGAGGGGAGGGGCAGGGAGGCATCAGCACAACCAGGGAGCTTCTCCTGGCCCTGGAGGGTGCAGGCAGCCTGGCTCTGTCTTGAGAGCCGTATCTAGGGCTTGAGGGGTTTATTCCAGGCTAGTGGTTGTGGTCTCTGATGTCTTGGGGGTTCGCTTCAGGCTGCTGAGAGACCAGCCCCTTTTTCCCCTCCACCCTGCCCCTGATTGATGCTCTTGGATACCTGCTCTGTTCCAGATGCACGCCTGACCTGAAGACACCTGCCTTACGTGCTTTCCCCGGGGGAAACAAGCTAATTGGGTATTTCTCGTTAAATCAGTTCAGGTTACTCTTTCATTGTCATGTACTTTATGTCATTATTTCAGCTGAATATGTCCCTTATGGTTGAGGACCACAGTGTCTAAGAATAAAGGACAGTGGTTTGAGGTTTTTCTCTTCTTTTCCTACCCCTCCACCTGATCATAATGTAGAAATAAATTGGAAACTCATATGTGTCTTTGGTTGCATCTAGGGATATGGTTAGATCTATGACCTATGATCTAGTACAGGGGTCCCCAAACTATGGCCCGCGGGCCGCATGTGGCCCCCTGAGGCCATTTATCCGGCCCCCGCTGCACTTCTGGAAGGGGCACCTCTTTCATTGGTGGTCACTCAGTGTGCTGTAGCCCCCCAGTCAAGGCACATATGAGAAAGCAATCAATGAACAACTAAGAAGCTGCAATGAAGAACTGATGCTTCTTATCTCTCTCCCTTTCATCCAGTCTGTCCCTGTCTGTCCCTTCCTCTCTCTCACTAAAATAAAAATAAAAATAAAAAATTAGCCGTTTATGTCAAAAATAGAATAAAGGTCACTTAACTGGACAGAAATTCCAAATCTTTAACATAACACTTTCTCCTTTCTCTCTTTTTTAAATTTTTTAAAAATTTGCCTAACCTGTGGTGGCACAGTGGATAAAGAAATGACCTGGAGCACTGAGGTCACTAGTTTGTAACCCCAGGCTTGTATGGTCAAGACACACACAAGAAGCAACTAGTACAAGTTGATGCTTCCTGCTCCTCTCTGCCACCCCCTTCTCTCTCTCTCTCTAAAATCAATAAATTAACTTTTTAAAATTGATTTTAGAGAGAGGAGAGTGAGAGAGAAACACTGATTTGTTGTTCCACTGATTTATGCATTTAGTGATTGATTATTCTTTCTTTTTTCTTTTAGAGAGACAGACAGGAAGGGAGAAGGATGAGAAGCATCAACTTATAGCTGCAGTACTTTAGTTGTTCATAGATTGCTTTCTCATACATGCCCCGACCAGGGGACTCTAGTTGAGCCATTGACCCCTTGCTCAAACCAGCAAATTTGGGCTCAAGCCAACAACCTTGGGCTTCAAGCCAGTGATCATGGGGTCACATTTATGATCCCACACTCAAGCCAGTGTACCCATCCTCAAGCCCGCAACCTTGGGGTTTGGAACCTGAATCCTCATCGTCCCAGGTTGATGCTCTGTCCTCTGTGCTACCACCTGGTCAGGCTTCAATGGTTGATTCTTATATGGGCCCTGACTGGACATCAAACCCACATCCTTGGTGTATAGGGACGACTCTAATGAATTGAGCAACTTGGCCAGGGCTCCTTTCTGTCTTCTTGTTCCAGAGTGGCCTTGTCCAGTCTAATGGTACAGTGACCACCTTGCCTCCTTTCCTTCTTATCCCTTCACCTTTACACATTTAACCGTCCTCGCCCTTCCTTAATCATCAGAGTCTTTGGACCACAGAAACCATTTGGGTCAAGTTAGAGATCACATCTGGACTTCAGCTGTGTTTCAATGCTAGACCATGAACGCAGAAGGACCTTACTGACCACACCCTCATGAAACCAGACACACTGAAGAGATGGCTGACACAGGGCCTGATACGATGGTCCCTACCCTGGCCCACAACCCCAGTTGCCTTAATCACCATGAATAATCCTTTCCGGTCTGCAATGTGGCTGGTGCAGCCAGGCAGCCCTGTCCTGGAGCACTGCTCACCGGCCAGACCTTCCTCCTCCTCTTGTGATGACAAGTGTTCTGAATGAGTTATTTCTTACATGCTTTTATACTTTTATACCATTCCAGCTCCTTAACACATCTATAAACATGTGTAATTATTTACACATGGAAGCAGTGTAGAAAATTGCCCCATACTGCACAATGCACTGTTTGCATCTCGCTTGTTTGCTAAACGCAAGCTCTGTCCCTCGTTAGCTGCTGAGACGCTGGGGACCTGACCGTGGGTCGGTTTCAAATGGGCAGTGCCGGGCCTGTGGCCCCTCACCTCGCTGCCTCCCAGTCCATTCTTCATGCAAGTCCTCAGTGTCCTCCGCCGGGGGTCTGGCGGTCTGCCGGCGGTGAATCATGAAAGCGGGCCAAGGGGCTCTGAGGCCTGGAGAGAAACAAAATCGTGGTCCCGAAAGCGAAGCGCTTGAAAGAGCAGCCCCGACACAGGCGGGCCCGCATGCCGCCCGCGGTTGCCGCCCGCGGTTGCCGCCCGCGGTTGCCGCCCGCGGTTGCCGCCCGCGGTTGCCGCCCGCGGTTGCCGCCCGCGGTTGCCGCCCGCGGTTGCCGCCCGCGGTTGCCGCCGAGTCCCCGTCACCTGTGCGGTGCAGCGAGTCCTGGTTCCTCTTCACGTTTCCGCAGTGCGCCTTCTCCCAGTCGCCCAGGGCGGCCACCCCTCCAGGAGAAGTAGGCGCGGACGTCCCTGAAGGCGCGGGGGCCTCGGGGGAGACGCGGCCACGTGACCCTGCGCAGCGGCCGGCGGAACCGCCCCTCGCCGGCCCAGGTCCTCCCCGTCGCTTCCTCAGCGCCGCCCCGCGGGATCCCATCCGCGTCCATGCTCCGGCCACCCTGCACGCCCAGCCCCGACGTGCCTGCGCGGGAGACGGCGCTGAGGCTGGCTGGTTGGCCCACGGGCGCACATTCGCGCGTGTTAGTGCGCGCTCGCGGTGGGGTGTTTCGAGAGGGGACAAGTGTGGCCAGCTCGGGGACTCCAGCCAAGCCAGTGAACCCGTTGCTCAAGCCAGAGAGTTGGGGTTTAAGCTGGTGACCATGGGGTCATGTCTATGATCCCAAGCTCAAGCCAGCGACCCCGCGCTCAAGCCGGGTGATCTTATTACATTTTCTTGTTGTTTAAGCGCTCTCTTGAATTCCTCTATTCTACTCTCAAGTTTATTAAACATCGTTATGACTGTTTGCTTTGAATTCTTTATCTGTCCAATTACCCATCTCTATTTCATTAGGATATTTCTCTGAAGTTTTTTTTCTTGGTACTTCATTTGGACTATATTCTTCTGTCTCCCCATTTTGTTTGATTGTCTGTTTTTGTTCCTTTGAGTTGAATGGAATAGTCATCTTGCCCAATCTTGAAAAAGTCTTTGTTACATTGTGTGTTGAATAGTTTCAGCCTGCTGGTTGTCGTTGGGGGGGGGGGGGGTGCATGCAGTGCCTGTCCTGTGGCCTGGCCTGGAGGAGTGGTTTCTGAATGGGCCACCTGTGGTGTGTGAGCCTCCTTGTCCTTTTAGTCTTGGCAGGGCTGCCTGGTGTAAAAGGGGCTGCATGGTGTGTGCTTTGCGTGTCCTGTTTTAATTATCTGTTGTCAGAGCACGGTCTGCGCTTGGTTACCTCAGTGGTCCCCAACCTTTTTTGGGCCATAGACCGGTTTAATGTCAGAAAATATTTTCATGGACTGGCCTTTAGGTAAATGGATAAATGCACAAGATAAAATTATGCGACTGGCATAAAAACTGTGGTATTTGATTTTTAAGTGTAATTGTTGAACTTACAAGACAAGCATCAAGAGTGAGTCTTAGATGAATGTAACAGAGGGAATCTGATTATTTTTAAAAAATAAAACATCGTTCAGCCTGACCTGTGGTGGTGCAGTGGATAAAGCGTCGACCTAGAAATGCTGAGGTCGCCGGTTCAAAACCCTGGGCTTGCCTGGTCAAGGCACATATGGGAGTTGATGCTTCCAGCTCCTCCCCCCTGTCTCTCTCTTCTCTCTCTCTAAAATGAATAAATAAATAAATAAATAAATAAATAAATAAATAAATAAAATTTTAAAACATCGTTCAGACTTAAATATAAATAAAACAGAAATAATGTAAGTTATTTATTCTTTCTCTGCGGACCAGTACCAAATGGCCCATGGACTGGTACCGGTCCGCGGCCCGGGGTTGGGGACCACTGGGTTACCTGATTGCTTTCTTGTATCTCACCCCCCATTAGATCCATCCTTTGTCCTGGTGGGGTAGCCTGGGTCCACACACAGCCTTAGTTTGTTCATTCTTCACCTTTTCAGGGCTTGGCAGCCCTGTGCACATGCACAGCATTGCCCCCCTCACTCCACACTGGGCCACAAGGTTTTTCTAGCTTTGTGGTTTCTTTGAGTAGAGCAGTCCAACTAGTGTGAGCAGCAGCACCCCCCAATCTCTGCACTTTTTCTGATCATGCAGTCTTGTGTGCAGACCATAGGCCATTTGCCAGCTCCATATTTTCCAGGAGGGGAATGCCAGAAGTGACCCACTATCTCTGCACTTTCTCTGGGTCGAATTGCCCTGCAGCTGGTACCAGAGTGTTTTCCTAGCTCTGCACTCTGTCTAGGTGAGGGAGCCCCACATGCACATGCAGCTCAGTGGGCAAAGTGTTGCCACTTCCCCATACCTACCTGCTGGGTTGATATCTGGGAAGAGCAGCTCTTCTTTATACAAGCTATGCTGCCCTCATGATTCTGTTGTGTTTAGCTCCAGGAGGGGTGGCTGGGGATGTGCTGCAGTGCCCTGTGGTTGGCCATAGAGCCTGGATGGAGCTCCCATCTTCTAACCACATGCCTGGGAGGTGTAAACAGTGGTGCTCACTGGTCACTTAGGTCCTGAGCTGTTCCTTCACCTCCTGCAGAGCTCTCATGGTTCCTCAGCTTTTTCTATGCATTCTCTCTCTCTCTAGCTTGTTGTGCAGAAGCTGTTTAATTGTTTCTCAGTTGTCTTTCAGGAGGAATTGTTCTAAGCAAAGGGGTACATTGGATGTGTTTTGGGGAGGGTGCAAGCCCAACGTCCACATGTGCCATTTTCTTGGACCCACTGGAGAGTTCTTAAATAAAGTCTGATACTGGCTACAGCTACATGCTTCTGCTCTGATATGCTGTTATTCCCCATATTCGAATTTCTATACAATTTTTGAGACATTGGTTTTCCCTCTGATTTCAATTAGTTGTTGGATCCAGGAGGAGTAGTTTATTTTCACCTTGTTTAGTGTTTTTCTCTTGTGAGGATGGGCATGATAACATCCAAGCTTCTTACTTGTAGAACAAGAAATCAGAAGTCTTGCATTAGTAGTTTTTTATCTCTTGGCTTTGTGTTTCCTATTTGTGAAATAAAGGGACCAGATCACTCCGTGGTGCCTAAACTCTCCTCTAGCTCCAGCATTCTGTTCATTCCATAGGCACTGACGTGTGAATGACAGTGCCAATATGTGACATTTGCTACCATTCTACAGGTAGGTCTGCAGGTGGACAAAGAGAGGCACATTTTTTTTAATCCTCCCTTGATTATGTTTATGAAATCCAGGAAGTTCAAGAGTCTAAGAAATTCAACATTGTGGAGCCAGTAAGTTCCATGTATTCTTTAATGCTCTAAAAATATTTTCTGAATGCTTGGTCAATGCAGAGAACTTTTATCGTAAACTTGGGATCTCAAAGAATGTGAATGTGTATAATTGTGATGAATCTCTCTTTTTCCTCCCCCACTTTTTCTCTCTAGCTATGATTTGTTTTTCCTCTTTATTTCTTCCTCTCTTCCTCTTTCCCTCCCTGGATTTCTCTATCACCCTTCGTTTCATCTTGTTTTCCTTTATTCCTTCCTGCCACACTTTCTTAAAGCCTTTGAAAGTGCCCATCATATACCAGGCACTCTGCTAGGAACTCCTGTTCCTGCACTCAATGACTTCCCATTCTACTATTTTCACTTCTGTCTTTTTAACTTTTTTCACTTAAATCTCTTTAATTTATTGTAAAATATGATGTTCTTTGATTTGACAAGTATATTGAATTTAAAAACTTTTTTATTATAAAAAATGTATTCTTATTGCAGAAATGCTAAAAAAAATTATAAGAAAAACAAAACAACAAATTTCCCATACAGAGCTATTTACTGTTAATATTATGATGTTTCCTTCCCATATTCTCTGTGTACCTATTATATTTTTCTATCTATATGTACCCAGGTATATTGGGTGTGGGTATATCTGTGTGCATATATATGCATTGCACATGAGCATATCTCTCTCTGTCCATATGTGTCTGTCATTTGTGTATATCTGTATATGTATACAAATGAGTATTTATTCACTCATTCAATAAACTTATTGTATTTCTATTATGTGCCGGGCACTGTGCTCGACAGTGGTTCCCTGTAATGAATGAGACAGACTCACTTTCGGTCTTTATGAATACTATACTGTCATGGGGTAGACAGAGGGAAAAAATATACATAAATAAAATAATTATAAGTTGTGATAAACACTGGATTTGTCAGTGCAATACCTTTGGTCCCAGTTTTTTTTGTGTGTGGCAGAAACAGAGAGAGTTGGAGAGAGAGACAGAGAGGGACAGATGGACAGGAAGGGAGAGAGATGAGAAGTATCAATTCTTCGTTGCAGCTCCTTAGTTGTTTATTGATAGATTTCTTATATGTGCCTTGACGGGGGGGGGGGGGGAGGAGGCTACAGCAGACCGAGTGACCCCTTGTTCAAGCCAGTGACTTTGGGCTCAAGCTGGTGAGCCTTGCTAAAACCAGATGAGCCCGCGCTCAAGCTGGCGACCTCGGGGTCTCAAACCTGGGTCCTCCACATCCCAGTCTGATACTCTATCCACTGCACCACCGCCTGGTCAGGCTGGTCCCAGTTTTGATTGATCATGGCGAGGTCCAATATCTTAGCTTCTTGGAAGGCAGAGCTGAGACCTAAGTCTCGGTCCTTCAGCAATGCATATTCTCATCTAGCTATAAAACAGAAAATTTACAAGTGACAAAACAAAAACCCTGGGAGGTGTTCTGTGACCAAAAGAACCTAGCTTATAAGTGGTGACCTAGGCTCAGATAAATTCTGGATGTCCAGAGTTTAGGAGATCTCTCAGTCTGGACTGCTGCCATGGCACAAGGAAAAGTACATGTTAGGAAAGGGGTCACTTTGTGCTAAACAATTAGAAATAGTGTTTATGCACCTGTCAAGAGCAAAGAAAAGACGTCTGGTGTCTCCACAGCAGACTAGATTATTATTATTGTTATTATTATTATTGTATTTTTCTGAAGTTGAAAATGGGGAGGCAGTCAGACAGATTCCTGCATGCGCCCCACAGGGATCCACTCGGCATGCCCACCAGGGGGCGATGCTCTGCCCATCTGGGGCATCGCTCTGTTGCAACCAGAGCCATTCTAGCGCCTGAGACAGAGGCCATAGAGCCATTCTTAGTGCCCGGGCCAACTTTGCTCCAATGGAGCCTTGGCTGCGTGAGGGGAAGAGAGAGACAGAGAGGAAGGAGAGGGGGAGGGGTGGAGAAGCAGATGGGCACTTCTCCTGTGTGCCCTGGTGGGGAATTGAACCCAGGACTCTTGCACGCCAGGCCAATGCTCTACCACTGAGCCAACCGGTCAGGGCTTATTTTACTTTTTAATTACCTCAGGTTTTCTCTAGTACTATTTTTCCCCCCAAAAGACAATGGCTTGCTCTTACCAGAGAGTTCAGTAGATTAGAGCATCACACCCATACACTACATAGGTTTGATCCTGTTTAAAGAACATTGGCTCATACAGAAACAGATTGATGTTTCTGTCTGTCTCCCTAACATTAATAATTAAAAAAAATGACGATGGCTTTTTGTTGTTGTTGTAGCTTAAATTGTATAGAGCAGGCGTCCCCAAACTGTGGCCTGGCCAGCGAGCCGCATGCAGCCCCCTGAGGCCATTTATCCAGCCCCCCGCCGCACTTCCGGAAGGGGCACCTCTTTCATCGGTGGTCAGTGAGAAGAGCACTGTATGTGGCGGTCCTGCAATGGTCTGAGGGACAGTGAACTGGCCCCCTGAGTAAAAAGTTTGGGGACCCCTGGAGGAATGAATTATTTTTTCAAAATCTCATCCCAAGAGGAAAAAAAATGGTAAGGTTGTAAAGTACCATATTTCCCCATGGGACTTTACAAGTACCATGTATACATTGATACATGGAGAAGTATGAATTCTTCATTGCAGCTCCTTAGTTGTGTATTGATAGATTTCTTATATGTGCCTTGACGGGGGGGGGGGGGGAATGAATTATTTTACTTTACAAGTACTTCCCCAAGATGCCTCCATGTATAAAACGCACCTTAATTTTGGGGCCCAAAACTTGAGAAAAAATAACAAATGCAAATAAGCGGGAAATGCAAGCAAAAAACCTACAACCACTGTATAAGACGCACCCAGTTTTTATACCCCAAATTTTTCAAAAAAAGATGAGTCTTATTCATGGGGAAATACAGTCTACACTCTGCAGATGTCTCTGTGAACATTTCTTTTTTTACTTTCTCTGGATTTACTTTACTGTCCTGGTTTTTAGTATGTGTATCACTACATTTTGCTATAGGTTTTCTTATGTAGTTTTTATTTAAATTAATTTTAAAGTATTTTGTAACTTCAATTGTCATTGGGAGAAAATGATCTGGAAAATGGCATTTAGCCCCATATTTTGTACATCAGAATTGATGTTGAAGACAAGGGGGGTTGCATGAAATTGATTGGCGATAGATTAGGGAGGCCAAGAACAAGAACGCAAAACAGGGAAATCTGTGGGACTGGTTAAAAGTAAAAATGTATATATTGAAGTTTCTTTTATGTGGGCAGGAATAAAATAGCTAACAGTGACCGTGATAATAACAACAATGGGGATGGTTGGCTTCTGCTCTGGTGATATACTTGCTCTGAGGACTTCATGAAAAAATTACCCTTACATTTCAAAGGCGTGCTATTGTTAGGTAGGATAGACAGGCACCAGGGCAGGAAAAGGGGAAGGGGAACAAAGGGGGTTTTATCTCAGCCACTGAAGGAGGGGGTCAGGAATCACAGGGTCTACCAGGACAAAATCACCATATGTCTAAACAGCCTCAAAATACTGTATGTTAGTCAGAGTATCAGTGAAAGGAAACTTTAGAAGTTACAGTTAAAACGTGTATGATCTCTAAGACCCCAACAGGTAGCGGTGCTCAGACAAGCTCAGTTGTCCCCCTGTGCCTTGTTCCAAGCACACTGCTTTGCTTAATAAACTGCTTGCTTTGCTTGAACACTGCACCCTGTCTCTCGCTTCAATTCTTTCTCACCTGAGAAGCCCCCCTTGGACCTGAGTTTTCTCTGGTGCCATTATCAGGTACCTTATTGTAGATGCAAAAGACAACAGGCTCAATTCAAGTACACCTTTGACCAGTTAGAGAAAAATATTGGGTTGGGGAATAAGTTCGTAGCATTTTTATATTTTCTTTTATTTTACAACGATTTGTTTGCTGTTTGGCAAAGGGTCAGTATTCATTCGATAAAACTCTTTCTGCTCTACAAAACTATGTTAATTGTATTTTTGAGTTATTTAATTTTTTATTAGTTTTGAGGCTTAGAAATGAAATACCCAGGAGGCAAAAATCAACATTTTTGACACCTGCTCTTTGCTTTTCATCGAGGTCAAAAAGCTGCTGAAGCAGCCGGGACATTTGCGATGTGTATGGAGAAGGTGTCATAGGCGAGTCTACAGCATGGAGATGGTTTGCAAAGTTCAAAAATGGCGACTTTGATGTCGATGACACGTGCCGCAGTGGAAGGCCTTCTGAATTCGATGAAGAACTGGGAAATGCTCGAAAAGAATGCCACGGTCAACAAGGAGCTCTACATTGCCCAGCTACACCGTGTGAATGAGGCTATTCGATTGAAAAGACCTGATCAACATGGTCAAACCATACTCCTTCACGACAACGCCAGGCCCCATGTTGCACAAGTCGTCAAAGCCGCACTCTAAGAGCTTGAATGGGAGGTCCTTCAGCATCCCCTGTATTCTCCGGACCTTGCACCAACCGATTACCATCTTTTCCGCTCCCTGTCAAACCATATGAAGGGCGTTACCTTCAATAACAAAGAGGTCCTTAAAAACTGGCTCAACAACTTCTTTGACACCAGACCAGGCGATTTTTGGCAGAACAGCATCAACAAATTGGTCGAGAGGTGGGAAGAGGTTGTAAACAGCAACGGGAAATATATAATGATTAACTTATTGATATAATTATTGTTTTTTGTTTAAATAAGTCTTCAGTAAAAACGCTACGAACTTATTCCCCAACCCAATACTTCACTAGGACATGGCTACCCACTATGAACTGCTTGCTTTTAGTTGGAAAGTTTTAATTTCATACTGTGATAGGGGCCTAGTGTTGTGTATGGGACCTCAGTATTGTGTATAGAGAGTTGGACATAAAGAGGAACTTTAAACTTGCTTTTGGTAACTGCTTAGAGTAGAAAATCCCCAATAGTATGTACAAGGAAGTTAAGCATTAAATTTTTATTTATTTATTTATTTTTTACAGAGACAGAGAGTGAGTCAGAGAGAGGGATAGACAGGGACAGAGAGACAGGAACGGAGAGAGATGAGAATCATCAATCATTAGCTTCTCATTGTGGGTTGCGACACCTTAGTTGTTCATTTGATTGCTTTCTCATATGTGCCTTGACCAAGGTCATTCAGCAGACAGAGGAATCCCTTGCTGGAGCCAGCGACCTTGGGTTCAAGCTGGTGCGCTTTTGCTCAAACTAGATGGGTCTGCGCTCAAGCTGGCGACCTCGGAGTCTCGAACCTGGGTCCTCTGCATCCCCGTCTGATGCTCTATCCACTGCGCCACCACCTGGTCAGGCAAGGAAATTAAGCATTAAACGGAGCTTGCCTGTGGCAGTAGCTTAGAGTAAAAAATTTTTACAAGCCCAACTAGTTAGATACCTTGACTTAAATCTTGCCTACAGAAGGAAGATGTAGTTTTATGCTTTTAGACTTGCAGCAATTACAGGAATAACTGTAATCAGCTTTAGAACAAAGAATGCTTTCTACCAAAATGTCAAGAATATTGTGCATACCTGTTGTAATAGCTATGACTTTGTGGTTTATCCCCTTAAGTACTGCTCTCTTTCTAGGCTCGGGGCTATTAGCTGTTTCTCAGCTAGCAGTCACCAGCCAGTTAATAAAGGCTCTTTAAATTTATAATCAATTTGGGCTCCAAACAATAATTACTCAGTTCGGTCCATAACAATACCATCCTGTGTTTGGTATTTTAGGTCTCTGAGTTTGTAAGGCTACCATGCAAGCCTCCCTGGAGCTTGTCAGGTTCAGTATGTGGCCCCTTTTTTTGTCCACACCCTCCTCAGAGAGACGCTGGCTTCCTAGAGAAGTGCTTCTCTGCCCCAGTAGAGCCCTAGCTCTATGTCAATCAGGCATCCCTGGTTAGACTTCCCTCTGCAGTGGGACACTCCTGCTTAGCAGCAGGGCTGGCAGCCTGTTTGAGACTACTCTTGAGGAGGCTATGAAGATTCTACTTATTGGTACTGAAACCAATCGCCACCAGAGGAAAGACATGACCAACACACAAGTTAGTTGTAAGAATCACACAGGCAGTTCATTACTCACAGATCTATGGTGTACCTGAGTACAGCTTAATGGGGCCCCATCAGCTTGTTTGTCTAGAGTGGCCAGCATGGAGACTCCACATACAACATTGGAGTCTGGACAACTAACTGCAGCTGGGGACCTCTTGGCTTTATTACCCTTTCTGGCATACACCTTCTAACAAGCATTAATCTCCAGGATTACTACATCAAGCCACTTTTGGGGATTTCCTCGTAGAGAGCTCTTTTTTTATGGGACTCTACATAATTGTTACATCAACCCACTGTTAGGGAGTTACTTGCAGGGAGCTCTTTTTATCTATATACAGTGGCACCTTGAGATACGAGCAGACCAACATACGAATTTTTTTTTTCCTTAGATATGAGCTGTGACTCAGTCTGTATTTGTGTTCAAGATCTGAGCCAAATTCGAGATACGAGTCATGATTCCGGAAGCTGCTGCTTCAGCACATTTATTTATTTATTTATTTACTTACTTATTTATTTCAGAGACAGAAAGAGAGTCAGACAAACAGGAATGGAGAGAGATGAGAAGCATCAATAATCATTTTTTTGTTGTGGCACTTTAGTTGTTCATTGATTACTTTCTCATATGTACCTTGACCATGGGGCTACAGCAGACCAAGTGACCCCCTTGCTTAAGCCAGTGACCTTGGGGCCAAGCTGGTGAGCTTTTTGCTCAAACCAGATGAGCACACGCTTAAGCTGGTGACCTTGAGGTCTTGAACCTGAGTCCTCCACATCCCAGTCTGATGCTCTATCCACTGTGTCACCGCCTGGTCATGCACTTCAGCACTTTTTGATGACACTTGTTTGTCACATTTCTGTAACATTTTAAAAGCCAGGCAAAAGCAAACCTTTTTGGTTCGATTTTTATTCAAAAGTCTTGCAAGTGAAAGTGCAGCCAAAAAGGCAAAAACAGGTGATGATTAAATGAAAAATACATACACTTAAGCTTAAAGTTAAGAAAGTGCATTTTTTTTTTACAATTAAGTTTTTGTGGTTTTATTTTAAGAAAGTGCAGTTTTAGTTTTGTTTAAAGTGAAGAAAATGCACTTTTAGTTTACATTTAGTGTTAAAAAAGTGCAGTTTTAGTTTTAGTTTACGTGTCTACAGTGCCTGCATCCCTTCCTCCCTCCCTCCTCCTCCACCATTCACTTTCATTAGTCACACTCATCTGTCTCCAAGGTAAGAATACAGTACTAAATAACATTTTTCTTTTATTTTGTATATTTTGTTATGTATTGATAAAGTATACATGTGTGTCTTAATTAAAAACATGTCTCTTTTCTTATTTTAGGATGTTTGGTAATGTTTTACAGGGTTGGTGTTGTAATATGCTGAAAAGTACCGTACCTTACTTCTGCGGGTTTATTTAGAAAAGAGACACCAGGTGCAGGTGAGTTTTCAAGGTTTTTATTAAAGGAGGAGATTTATTAAATATGTGGGCCGCATATGACTGACACAGGGCATGTGCAGGCCCAAATTGTGTGTGTGTGAAAAACATTTCAGAGGCTGGATATATTCCCTTGATCACACACAGGCTGGGGATGCTGACATCATGAGAGAAGCTTACAACATTTGTTTAGGGGATACATTAAAATCATTAAGACTTTCAAGGTAACACAATCAAAGAAATTTATAATCTTTCAGGGTTCATCTTCCCTCCTTGCCTAGAGGTATGTTACTCTCAGGATTCCAGGAAGGGAGGAGGATCTACAATCAATGCAAGGTGGTATGTAAATTCTGCCTCCCATTGAAAAAGATGTTTCTCAGTTAACCTTTATTTTAGTTTTAAAACTAAATGACCCAATATTCTTGCAAACCAGAAACTTCTACATTCTTCTCCTTCCCCTCCCCAAAGGAAGGATGGGACAGGAAAGCCTGACCTTTCCTCCTAGAATATCAATATTAATTTTGCAACTTTTTGATACCTTACTACACTAGAATGGGTTAAATCTATTTCAGTTATTTTAAATGGGAGGAATTTGTTTGATATATGAGTTGACTGACTTTCGAGCTCGGTTACAGGATGAATTAAACTCATGTCTCAAGGTACCGCTGTATAATTTCACACACATACTCACTGGGCCCTGTGCAAAGGGCATAGTCTTGCCTATCATATTCCTATACACTACATTAGCTCCATATTCATTTGCTTTAGTGGCTTTTAATATTATATCCTCACATTTCTATATATTTCTATAGTTTCTATATTTCTAATTACTGTAACATTATATTACTGTAACATTCTACCCCTTGATCCTGATGAGCTATAAGCTTTCTGGCTTCTGGTACCTGTTCAGTAATGCTTGTTGTGTTCATGTTGGCAGGAAGGTAGATATTTGTGGGTAAAGAGAGGAAATAGAGTTGCACACTGTATTTTATGAAACTCCAGGGAGAAGCCTCAAGGTTCCATTTAGTCTGATCTGATAGAAGGCTCAATATTCATAGGGTTGATGGCACATTAAAGGAATCCATTGTGTCCTGAAAAGTCCGTTGGCCTCATCAACCCTCTGGCCTAAGGTTTGGGAGGAGTTTCCCCAAGGCACTGCTGGTCAGGTGTTTTGGGGAAGGAAGAGGGAAATGGTTCCATTGTAGGAGAGGCACCAGGGGAGTCAAAAGTGGGTGGAAAACACTGTGAGTTTCAGAGTTGAGATAGATTATGGTAAAAAAAAAAAAAAAGTAGTCCTTTCTAGGTATAAAAAATAGAAACAAAATCCTTAGGGAGATTTGGGTCTTTTTTGTTTGTTTGTTTTCCTGTCCTTTTTTTTTTATTCTGCATTTTTGTTGAGAAAAATGTATAGCCATGTTGCAGATCTATCACACCATTTCCCATTGGTTTTTAAAGTTTTTACATTGATTTGAAAGAGAGAGAGAGAGAGAGAGAGAGAGAGAAGCATGAGCTTATTTCTCCACTTAGTTGTTCCATTTAGTTGTGAACTTCTTGGTTGCTTCTCTTAGATGCTGAGACTTGGGATGGAACCCAGAACCTTGACACACAGGAAGGACACTCCATGCACTGAGACATCTGGTCAGGGCACCACAGCTTTATTGATGTTTTTATTTTATTATTTTCTTTCAGTTGAAAAAATCTAGAATTTCAATTGCAACGTATGTTGCAAGTTATTTAAAATGGTATTTAATAACTAAGTAAAAGGAACTCATGGTTTATCTGTTCATACTGATTTCAAGGTTAACTGTTATGAGAGTAGGAAACATAGGTTATGTAATTTCGAATCTTTGAAGTTTGTTATTTGCTTTATAGTGCAATATGGTCCCTTTTAAATGTGCTCTCAGTGTGGTTCTCTGCTGTTAGGTCGTGTGCATCTTGGAAACAGCATCTTGGTGGCAGTTAGTAGGAACAGGGGTGGGTACTATGCATTATCTGTCAGTGGTTGATCCACTTACCTGCTTATGTTAAGTATGTTTTTTAACTCTGTACTGATCTTCTTTTTTTGTGGGAATCTATTGGTTTTGAAAGAGGTATTTTTTATCCCTAAATGAGAGAGTTGGATTAAAGCTATGGTTGGATTATACCCTGGCTGGGCATCATTTTGGCATCAGTTTGGCAGAGCATCATTCTGATACTCCAAGCATGTAGGCTCGATCCTCAGGGGACATCCAAGAATTAAATAGTGAATGTATGAGAACATTGGCACTGTCATATTTGGAGTGTAGGTGTTTGAATAGGTGTGGGTGCCACATTATTGTAGTCTTAACTTATCATTTACTAATGTTATATATCAGTCAGAGGTTATTTTTGAAAGGTTAAGTACTTGCTTTTGTCCACATAAGAAACATGATACCTGAGCTAAAGTGACTCCAAATGTTTGGGATAAAGATCTTGTCCCAGTAGGGCCCAAGCTCTACATCGATCAGGCGTCCCTGATTTGACTTCCCCGTGCAGTGAGACAGTCCTGCTTGTCTGCAGGGCTGGCAGCCTCTTTGACACTAC
Source organism: Saccopteryx leptura (assembly GCF_036850995.1). Lineage (NCBI taxonomy): Eukaryota > Metazoa > Chordata > Mammalia > Chiroptera > Emballonuridae > Saccopteryx > Saccopteryx leptura. The sequence goes on from NC_089503.1 coordinate 392,696,798, forward strand.
TCTTGAGGCGGCTACGAGGATGCTACTTATAAGTGCCAACACTAACTGCCACCGGAGGAAAAGCACGAGACTGACACGAGTTAGTTGCAACAATCACACAGGCAATTTATTACTCATAAATCCTTTTGGCGTGCCTGGTTACAGCTTAAGGGGGCCCCGTCAGCGTGCTCCTCTCTGCTATCTTTAGTCACAGCTCAGAGTGGAGTGGAGACAGTTCACATTCACCTTGGAGTTTGGGCAACTACTGCAGCAGGGGGCCCCTCAGCTTTAGTACCTTTTCTGGCGGATACCTTCTAACAGGTGTCAATTTATAGGATTATCACTTCAAAGTACCTTTTTGGGAGTTCCTCACAGGGAACCCCTTTTATGTTAATCTACTGAAATGTTTACATCAAATCACTTTTTAAGATGTTCTTATATACGTTATCTTACAAAGTTAGGATGCCAAGCCACTTAACTAGGTATAACTTCATGCATACACAGTAACTGAGTCCTGCTTGAAAGTCAGAGTCTGTTTATCATATCTGCACCCACTACATCATTTCCTATCCAGATGGCATAACTTTATTTAATTTCCTTAAATGTTTTATTATTATATTTTAATTAATTTTATATCTTCCACATTTTTGTTTTTTATATTTCTATATATTTAAGTACTATAACATTATATTACTACAGATCTCTAATCCTGCAGAGAGTGTAGCAATTTCTTTCTTATTTATTTTTTTATGTAAAGAAATTAGAGAGTGAAGAGAGAGAGAGACAGAGAAAGAAGAGGGAAAGAGCAGAAAGCATCAACTCCCATATGTGTTTTGACCAGGCAAGACCAGTCTTTTTTTTTTAGTTATTTGTTTGTTCTTTTGTTTTATTCATTTTAGAGTGTGTGTGGGGGAGAAAGAGGAGATTTTTAAAAAAAAATTTTTATTTATTCATTTTTTAGAAAGGAGAGAGAGAGGGGGAGAGAGAGAGAAGAGAGAGAGAAGGGAGGAGGAGCAGGAAGCATCAACTCCCATATATGCCTTGACCAGGCAAGCCCAGGGTTTAGAAAGAATGACCTCAGCATTTCCAGGTCGACGCTTTATCCACTGCGCCACCACAGGTCAGGAGAGAGGTAATTTCTTTAATGCATGTAAAATAAAAGAAAGGAGGAAAGATTTCACCAGGGCCTGAGAGGTAGAGCCCGACAGGATGAGCAAGTAGGGAAGAGTTTGTGCTTTCACTGTTTTGCAGGAGGGGACTGTCAGGGAGCAGGTCAAAGCACAGAGCGGTCAGACACAGCTCAGTGATGCCAAAGAGAAACCTTCTGGTAAAGAAGTGATCTGCCAGTGGTGTGACTTCCCACCTCGACCTGTTCAGTTCGTGAATTTCTGTCGGATCAGGACGAGGTCCCATTCCACTGAACGCTTTCTCGTCCACACTGTGTTCCTCCGCCTGGAGACTGTTTAGATACGAATTCATTTTCAGTGGGGGTATTTGTTTTAGAGTGCAATGTAAGTATTGATCAGAAATGCATTGTATTTTTGTCGGTTTATGGAACAGAAATGTTTCCTCAGGTACATAGTGAGTAAATATGTTCTCTCCATTTCTGGCTTGTGTTTGTATTATCTGAATAGTTTTTTTTAAAGAGTTGATTTTAATTTTATAAAGTTCCTGTTTTTTTCTATTTCGATGTGTCCCTGAAATCTATTGAATAGAAGAATGGAGAGGGCGTGGCGGGCCCCGGAGGCCCAATGCGCCCGGGCTGGAGGCGGGAGGCGGAGAAGAGAGCTGGGGGCGGGCTCAGGCACCGCGCAGCAGTCAGGACCGCGGGGAGAAGGGTTGTGGGGACCTCCACACTGTCCCCCACCCCCGCTTCAAGGGAGGCGGTCGGCGAGGCGGCGTGAAGGTGAGGTGCATTGTATGTATTAACGTGGGTTCTGAAGGAAAGTGAGAAAGTAGGGGATCGTCAGGTTTTCCTTATTGCTCATGTGTGCAGGGAAGACTGTTACGGTTTCCTGTGTATCGGTGCGCGGTGTTTTTATTACGTTTCAGTTACAATGGCATTGTAATCGCCAGTTTAATTTATTTAGTGGGTTATTGAGAAGTGCATTTGATAACTTGTAGCGATAAGGGCTCTGTAGTTTTAGTTGCGGATTTCTAGAGGAACCGCCAGGAGGGGAAGATACATCGTCTCTATTTGTTACCACTTGAGTCTAGTCTAATGCGGCTTTTAAAAAAGTATGCCGTTTGCCTGACCTGTGGTGGTGAGGAGCCACTGAGCCATTTCACCCACAGGTGTTGTAAAGTACCAAAGGCTACAGAATTAATATTAATATTTTAGGAGGCTTGGAGAACATTTTATTAATTTGAGTTAAGGTGTGCAGAAAAATGGTGAGAAATAGTCTCTGTGCTGTGTAATTGGCATAACCAGGATGGCCCTTGGCATTGTATTGTAAATGCAAGGGGAGGAAAACATGGATTCCCAGACATTCCACCACACCTGTGGGGAAAGGGGTGAATGGCTAGCCAGGTGCAGGAAGAGAAAAGCCAAAATAAACCTTTTCTTATAGCAAAAAGCCATTTGCGGGCATTTGTCTCCACTGAAACTACCTCTCCTATGTAAATGCGTGTGTGACTCTGGACAGAGAGATAGCAAATAAACACTAGATAATATAGGAATGCCTTTAATATGTAAAGAGACATCTTTCTATCATTGTGTTGGCTTGTAAATTTTGTTTTCTCCAAAATAATGTATGATTTGCAAATTAAATGTGGTCCTATCATGTTAAAGGGCATATGACTATAACCAATAGCGGTAAGGGGCTCCTAATTGCAATTTTTCCTTCTGTACTTCCCACTTACAAAACTATAAAAACTAAGTAGAACAAAAGGCCGGCGCGCTCTCCGTCAGATTTCTGTCGGAGTTCCCGCTGCTTGGCCAAGCTAGACAATAAAGCTTTAATGTGTAAACGACAGACCTTGCTCCTGTCTTCCATATTTCGGGTCCCTCCAAATTTGGATTAACAGTGGCGCAGTGGATAAAGCGTCAACCTGGAAATGCTGAGGTCGCAGGCTTGAAACCCTGTGCTTGCCTGGTCAAGGCACATATGGGAGTTGATGCTTCCAGCTCCTCCCCCCTGTCTGTCTCTATCTCTCTCTCTCTCCTCTCTAAAATGAATAAATAAAATAAAAAAATAAAAAAATATGCCGTAAGCGCGATACTCGGGTGCCCTCCTGTGGACATCTCGGGGAATGACACCGTAGCGTAGGCTCCTCTACGAAAGCGGAATCCACTCTGCTGTTCACGTACGGTTTTCTTTCTGTCCTTACCGGTTTTTTAAAAATGATTTTATTTATTAAATTTAGAGAGGGTAGAGAAAGAGAGAGAGAAGGGGGGAGGAACAGGAGCATCAACTCCCATATGTGTCTTGACCAGGCAAGCCCAGGGTTTCAAACCAGCAACCTCAGTGTTCCAGGTGGAAACTTGATCCACTGCGCCACCAGAGGTCAGGCCTTACGGATTTTTTTGAAGCGGAGTGTCTATCGTTTTTGAAGGCTTGATGGTCCGTCTCTGAATAAGAGAGGTGTGTTGAATATATTTAAATGATAATTTTTAAAAATTTTGTTTGTAACTGTGCTGTAAGTGGGAGTTTATGTTACGGAGTTTATATTAAGTACAGGAAAAGTTGGAATTACCGAGTGAACAAAGGTTATCGATAGGAAGCGCTACTGTTTGCAGTGGTGGTTTTTGTCCTCAATCGTAACAATTGTTAATATCTATTTGTATAACGTTTGCATAATACAGAAGGGTTCCACAATAGGTTTTCGCTGTGATTGTGAGAAGGAATTAATTGTCGTATTCATATTTATTAATTCTTGTAGTATTTTATTTGGAATGACCGTCACCCTTTATTCACCCCACTGCGCAGTTTTTCCACCGTTTCCCTTGCAATCTGCGCGTCCCTGTAGGGTTATTGCATTTCAGAACGTCTATGTTGTGGCTCCTGTTTATATTCTATAAAGAAGGTATTTTCCACGGCAGCTTTTAGTTTTATGACGTGTCAATGAATTTATTTTGCTGAAGTAAACGTGAATGAGTGTACCAGATTCATGGCTGTTTTTATGTCAATGAACCATTGAAAACTGAAGCGGTGTGTGAGCTGCAGGGCCTGTTGTGAGGACCCGGAGGGAGGTGAGAGGTGGGGCCCCGGTGGAGATGCGGGGCGGGGCTGGGCGGAGGGAAATCGGGCCGCGAGCGGGTTCGAGATGAGGCGCAGGGGAAGAGGCAGCGAGTTGGTGGGCGCGAGGTGCGAGGCTTCTGGGCAGGGGCCCCTGTTCACGGGTCGGGAGGTGCAGAGCTCGGATAAACGTGAATGTACCCCGGGGCCCGGGGATAACGGGGTGTGGGGGACAGGACAGAGTGGATGCGAGCGAGCGAGAGACTGGGGAGGAAGGCAGCCGGCCGCGAGGAGAGAGGAGCTCCCGGACTGTTTGTAGGGAATACGCTTCCTGTCCCCGTGTAAGATCAGCAAACCGACCTGCTGTTTGTATTGTATGTCACTCTTCATCCCGTTTCCTGTGGGGCAGGGTTTGTCTTCTGAGTACTGTGGAGCTTTTAGGCGGGATCATTGTGTGTCCTGGGGGAACATCCTCTACACTGTAGGTACTTGTGAGGAGCTGGTCCTTGTATTCACAGCCTGGAATTAACATCCAGCCGGATCCCCGTGCTCTTAATAATATTAAATGGCGCCCTGTTGGCCGAATATGGCCTCAGGGCATATTCACCTTTGATCAAGAAAGCACAGCCCTGGAAGCTTTGAGCGACCTGGCCTTGGAAGTAGTATTTTCATCATCGTTCCTTTGAAATTATTTTATAAGGCTATCATTGATTAAATTTTGTATTTTTAAATTTAATGTTTGTTGGTCAAGTAAGTTTGTAAATATCATATATATGTTTGCACGCTTATAGTGTTGTAAGGTAACAAAAGGCTGAACATTGATATTGCTATTCTGGGAGGAAAGGTCAGGCTTTCCTATCAGGCTTTCCTGTCCCATCCCTCCTTTAGGGAGAGGAGGGAGAAGAATGTAGAAGTTTATGGCTTGCAAGAACAATAGGTCATCATTCAGTTTTAAATCTAAAAGAAAGATTAACTGAGAAACTTCTTCCCTTTCAATAGGAGGCAGAATTTACAGACCACCTTACATTGGCTGTAGTTCCTCCCTTTCCTGGAATCTTGAGAGTAAAATACCTGTAGGCTAGTGAGGGAAGATGAACACTGAAAGATTTGTAAATGTTTCAGATTGTATTACCTTAAGAGTTTCTTTTGGTGAGCCTGGTTGTGGGCGGTCCTAGCCAAAGTGCCCAGGTCTGACCTTTCCCATTATCCACTGACCTTACACTGACAATATTTGGCTCTATATATGCAGGTGAGCAGTCTTTCTCACATCTAAAGAATGTTAAGACCAACCTACGATCACATTTAATGGATGGAAGTCTCAACGCCTGCATGAAGCTTAACCTCACCGCGTATCAACCAGACTACAAAGCCATCAGCAAACCATGCAAAGCCATCAGCAAAAGTCGCATTAATGGTAAGAAGTACTTTACTCATCATTGGTTAGCAAGAACATAACAATGTTATTAAAAATAATTCAGAGATTTATTGAACTTTAAAATTGTTGGTCTTACATAAAATGCACACATTTACTAGTATTTAGTGTTAAATATATTGTATGGCTCTCACGGAATTATATTTTAAAATATGTGGCGTTCATGGCTGTCTCAGCCAAAATGGTTCCCCACCCCTGGTTTAGGGGATGCACAAAAACATCAAGACTTTCAAGGTAACACAATCAAAGATATTTACAATCTTTTAGGGTTCATCTTTCCTCCTTTTCGTAGAGTAGCAGTTCTCAACCTGTGGGTCGCAACCCCGACAGGTCGCCTAAAGCCATTGGAAAATACATAATGCATATCAGGTATTTACATTCTGAATTATAACTGTAGCAAAATTACAGATATGAAGTAGCCACCAAAATTATTTTTTGGTTTGGGGTCACCGCAACATGAGGAAGTGTATTGCGCGGTCACGGCATTGGAAAGGTTGAGAACCACTGGCCTAGAGGTATGTTACTCTCAAGATTCCAGGAAGGGAGGTATATAAATTCTGTTTCTTTTTTTTTTTTTTTTTTTTAAATAAATTTTTATTAATGGTAATGGGATGACATTAATAAATCAGGGTACATATATTCAAAGAAAACATGTGTAGGTTATTTTGTCATTAAATTATGTTGCATACCCCTCTCCCAAAGTCAGATTGTCCTTCGCCACCCTCTATCTAGTTCTCTGTGCCCCTCCCCCTCCCCCTAACTCTCCCCCTGTCCTCCCTCCCCCCACCCTGGTAACCACCACACTCTTGTCCATGTCTCTTAGTCTCATTTTTATGTTCCACCAATGTATGGAATCATGTAGTTCTTGTTTTTTTCTGATTTACTTATTTCACTCCTTATAATGTTATCAAGATCCCACCATTTTGCTGTAAATGATCTGATGTCATCGTTTCTTATGGCTGAGTAGTATTCCATAGTGTATATGTGCCACATCTTCTTTATCCAGTCTTCTATTGAAGGGCTTTTTGGTTGTTTCCATGTCTTGGCCACTGTGAACAGTGCTGCAATGAACATGGGGCTACATGTGTCTTTACGTATCAATGTTTCTGAGGTTTTGGGGTATATACCCAGTAGAGGGATTGCTGGGTCATAAGGTAGTTCTATTTGCAGTTTTTTGAGGAACCACCATACTTTCCTCCATAATGGTTGTACTACTTTACAGTCCCACCAACAGTGGATGAGGGTTCCTTTTTCTCCACAGCCTCTCCAACATTTGCTATTACCCGTCTTGTTGATAATAGCTAATCTAACAGGGGTGAGGTGGTATCTCATTGTAGTTTTGATTTGCATTTCTCTAATAACTAATGAAGCTGAGCATCTTTTCATATATCTGTTGGCCATTTGTATTTCTTCCTGGGAGAAGTGTCTGTTCATGTCCTCTTCCCATTTTTTTATTGGATTGTTTGTTTGTTTGTTGTTGAGTTTTATGAGTTCTTTGTAAATTTTGGATATTAGGCCCTTATCTGAGCTGTTGTTTGAAAATATCATTTCCCATTTAGTTGGCTGTCTGTTTATTTTGATATCAGTTTCTCTTGCTGAGCAAAAACTTTTTATTCTGATGTAGTCCCATTCATTTATCTTTGCCTTCACTTCTCTTGCCATTGGAGTCAAGTTCATAAAATGTTCTTTAAAACCCAGGTCCATGAGTTTAGTACCTATGTCTTCTTCTATGTACTTTATTGTTTCAGGTCTTATATTTAGGTCTTTGATCCATTTTGAATTAATTTTAGTACACGGGGACAGGCTGTAGTCGAGTTTCATTCTTTTGCATGTGGCTTTCCAGTTTTCCCAACACCATTTGTTGAAGAGGCTTTCTTTTCTCCATTGTGTGTTGTTGGCCCCTTTATCAAAGATTATTTGACCATATATATGTGGTTTTATTTCTGGGCTTTCTATTCTGTTCCATTGGTCTGAGTGTCTATTTTTCTGCCAATACCATGCTGTTTTGATTATTGTGGCCCTATAATATAGTTTAAAGTCAGGTATTGTAATGCCCCCAGCTTCATTCTTTTTCCTTAGGATTGCTTTGGCTATTCGGGGTTTTTTATAGTTCCATATAAATCTGATGATTTTTTGTTCCATTTCTTTAAAAAATCTCATAGGAATTTTGATGGGAATTGCATTAAATTTGTATATTGCTTTGGGTAATATGGCCATTTTGATTATATTTATTCTTCCTATCCAAGAACAAGGAATATTTTTCCATCTCATTGTATCTTTTTCTATTTCCCTTAACAATGCTTTGTAGTTTTCATTATATAGGTCCTTTACATTCTTTGTTATGTTTATTCCTAGGTATTTTATTTTTTTTGTTGCAATCGTGAAGGGGATTATTTTTTTGAGTTCGTTTTCTAATATTTCATTGTTGGCATAGAGAAAGGCTATGGACTTCTGTATGTTAATTTTGTATCCTGCGACCTTACTGTATTGGTTTATTGTTTCTAGTAATCTTTTTGTGGAGTCCTTCGGGTTTTCGATGTATAGGATCATATCATCAGCAAAAAGTGATACCTTTACTTCTTCTTTTCCGATATGGATGCCTTTTATTTCTTTGTCTTGTCTGATTGCTCTGGCCAGAACTTCTAGCACCACGTTAAATAAGAGTGGAGAGAGTGGACAACCCTGTCTTGTTCCTGATTTAAGGTGGAAAGTCCTCAGTTTTATGCCATTTAATATGATGTTGGCTGATGGTTTATCATATATGGCCTTTATCATGTTGAGATATTTTCCTTCTATACCCATTTTGTTGAGAGTCTTAAACATAAAATTGTGTTGTATTTTATCAAAAGCCTTTTCTGCATCTATTGATAAGATCATGTGGTTTTTGTTCTTTGTTTTGTTGATATGGTGTATTACGTTAACCGTTTTACGTATGTTGAACCATCCTTGAGATTCTGGGATGAATCCCACTTGATCATGATGTATTATTTTTTTAATATGTTGTTGTATTCGATTTGCCAGTATTTTGTTTAGTATTTTAGCATCTGTATTCATTAGAGATATTGGTCTGTAGTTTTCTTTCTTTGTGCCATCCTTGCCAGGTTTTGGTATGAGGGTTATGTTGGCCTCATAAAATGTGTTTGGAAGTATTGCTTCTTCTTCAATTTTTTGGAAGACTTTGAGTAGAATAGGAACCAAGTCTTCTTTGAATGTTTGATAGAATTCACTAGTATAACCGTCTGGGCCTGGACTTTTATTTTTGGGGAGGTTTTTAATAGTTTTTTCTATTTCCTCCCTGCTGATTGGTCTGTTTAGGCTTTCTGCTTCTTCATGACTCAGTCTAGGAAGGTTGTATTGTTCTAGGAATTTATCCATTTCTTCTAGATTGTTGTATTTGGTGGCATATAGTTTTTCATAGTATTCTACAATAATTCTTTGTATATCTATGATGTCTGTGGTGATCTCTCCTCTTTCATTTTGGATTTTATTTATTTGAGTCCTGTGCCTTTTTTCCTTGGTGAGTCTTGCCAAGGGTTTGTCAATTTTGTTGATCTTTTCAAAGAACCAGCTCCTTGTTTTATTGATTTTTTCTATAGTTTTTCTGTTCTCTATTTCATTTATTTCTGCTCTGATTTTTATTATCTCCTTTCTTCGGCTGGTTTTGGGTTGTCTTTGTTCTTCTTTTTCTAGTTCCTTAAGGTGTGAAGTTAAGTGGTTTACTTCGGCTCTCTCTTGTTTGTTCATATAGGCCTGAAGTGATATGAACTTTCCTCTTATTACTGCTTTTGCTGCATCCCAGAGATTCTGATATGTCGTATTTTCATTTTCATTTGTCTGTATATATCTTTTGATCTCTGCGCTTATTTCTTCTTTGACCCATTCATTTTTTAGAAGTATGTTGTTTAGTTTCCACATTTTTGTGGGTTTTTCCCCCTCTTTTTTGCAGTTGAATTCTAGTTTCAAGGCTTTATGATCAGAAAATATGCTTGGTACAATTTCAATTTTTCTAAATTTGCTGATATTGTCTTTGTGGCCCAACATATGGTCAATTCTTGAGAATGTTCCATGTACACTAGAGAAAAATGTATACTCTGTCGCTTTGGGATGAAGTGTCCTGTAGATGTCTATCATATCCAGGTGTTCTAGTATTTCGTTTAAGGCCACTATATCTTTATTGATTCTCTGTTTGGATGACCGATCTAGAGCCGTCAGCGGTGTATTGAGGTCTCCAAGTATGATTGTATTTTTGTCAGTTTTTGTTTTAAGGTCAATAAGTAGCTGTCTTATATATTTTGGTGCTCCTTGGTTTGGTGCATATATATTAAGGATTGTTATGTCTTCTTGATTCAGTGTCCCCTTAATCATTATGAAATGACCATTTTTGTCTCTGAGTACTTTTTCTGTCTTGTAGTCAGCATTATCAGATATGAGTATTGCTACACCTGCTTTTTTTTGGGTGTTGTTTGCTTGGAGTATTGTTTTCCAGCCTTTCACTTTGAATTTGTTTTTATCCTTGTTGCTTAGATGTGTTTCTTGTAGGCAGCATATAGTTGGATTTTCTTTTTTAATCCATTCTGCTACTCTGTGTCTTTTTATTGGTAAGTTTAATCCATTTACATTTAGTGTAATTATTGACACTTGTGGGTTCCCTATTGCCATTTTATAAATTGCTTTCTGTTAGTTTTGTATCTTGTTTGATTCTTCTCTTTTGTTTTTCTATCATTTGTTTTTGTTTGTTTGTATTCCATACTTCTTTCCTCTGTTGCTACCTTTTTTAAGTCAAGTGTTTTTGTGGTGGTTTTTTCAAGGGTGGTTACCATTAAGTAATGAAAAGGGTACCTACCATATTCATTGTAGTACCCTATCTTATAGTATTTCTGCACTTCATCGTCCTTTGCTACTGTTAATCTCCATCCTCTCCCCCCTTTTTTTTCTTTTGTTGTCACAGTTTAAGTTTGGTTTTATTGTGTTCTTGGTGGAGCTGTTACTTGTGGTTTTGTTTTCTTTTGTTCTTTGAATCTGGTTGGAAAACCCCCTTTAGTATTTCCTGGAGTGGGGGCTTTCTGTGATAAATTCTCTCATCTTTTCTGTATTTGTGAATGTTTTTATATCTCCTTCATACTTGAAGGATAGCTTTGATGGGTATAGTATTCTTGGCTGAAAGTTCCTCTCTTTCAGGGCTTTAAATATTGGGGTCCACTCTCTTCTAGCTTGTAGAGTTTCTGCTGAGAAATCTGATGATAATCTAATAGGCCTTCCTTTATATGTTGTACTCTTCTTTTCCCTGGCTGCCTTGAGAATTTTTTCTTTGTCATTGGTTTGTGTCATCTTTATTATGATGTGCCTTGGAGTGGGTTTGTTGGGGTTAAGAAAACTCGGTGTTCTGTTTGCTTCTTGAATTTGAGGCTTTAGTTCTTTCCACAGGCTTGGGAAGTTCTCATCTATTATTTGTTTGAGTATATTCTCCATTCCATTTTCTTTCTCTTCTCCCTCTGATATACCTATTATTCTTATGTTATTCTTTCTGATGGAGTCAGATAATTCCTGTAGGGCTTTCTCGTTTTTTATTATTTTTGAGTCTCTTTCTTCTTCTCTCTGTTGTGCCTCAAGTTGCTTGTCTTCTATTTCACTAATCCTATCTTCTATCTGGGCTGTTCTATTAGCTAAGCTTGTTACCTCGTTTTTCAGCTCGTGAATTGAGTTTTTCATTTCTGTTTGATTTGTTTTTATAGTTTCAATTTCCTTGGTAATATATTCTTTGTGTTCATTGAGTTGTTTTCTGATCTCCCTAAATTGCCTTTCTGTGTTTTCTTGTATATCTCTGAGTATTTTTAAGATTTCTATTTTAAATTCTCTGTCATTTAGCTCCAAGGCTTCCAATATGTTAAGTCTTTTCTCCATAGATTTTTCCACATCTATTTGTGTTACCTCTCTTTCTTTTGTATCCATAATATTCGATTTCCTCTTTCTTATTGGCATCTGAGGGTGGTCTTGTTGATAGCACACAGGCGCACTTTCCTCGCGGCTTGAATGAACGTCCCTGCGGTAGCTTCCTCCACACCCTCGTCTCTCAGATTCGAGTGATAACAGTCCTTTTGCTTTCAGTTTGCTCCGAAGATAAATTTTCCTGTTTCTAGTTGATAAATTTGTTGTGATTTTGGGGAGATCTGTCGGACGCGCTGCTCACGGCGCCATTTCCGTGACGTCACCTCACCAACTGATCTCTAAATTCTGTTTCTTATTGCAAGAAGAAAGAAGTTCCTCAGATAACCTTTAAAACTAAATGACCCAGTGTTCTTTCTTTTTTTTTTTTTAAAAGATTTCTGTTTTATTTTATTTTTTTATTCATTTTAGAGGGGAGAGAGAGAGACAGAGAGGGAGAGAGAGAGGAGAGAGAAACAGAGAGAGAAGGTGGGGAGGAGCTGTAAGCATCAACTCCCATATGTGCCTTGACCAGGCAAGCCCAGGGTTTCGAACCGGCAACCTCAGCATTTCTAGGTCGACGCTTTATCCACTGCACCACCACAGGTCAGGCCCCATTGTTCTTTCAAACCTAAAACTTCTACATTCTTCTCCCTCCCCTCCCCAAAGGAAAGATGGGACAGAAAGCCTGACCTTTCCTCCTAGAATAACAATATTAATTTTGTAGCTTTTTGGTACCTTACTACACAATAAGGATTGTTTCATTGTAGCTATGTAAGAGATGAAAAAATCGTCAGAGCTTGGAAGGTAAAGGAAGAAATGAGGTCATGTGAGGTTTTGGCCACATCCATCTCTTTTTTAAGTTATAAGTCCAGTAATGATGACATGAAGTAGTGACTGTTTAATTTTCAATGAGTTTAGGGCGTAGATGCAAGGTGTAGTGGAAATTCTAAGCACCGTAAGTCATCACCTGCTTTGAGGAGGCCATGGGTGGCGGGGGCTCACAATCTGGTCAGAGTTTTTGTTTTCAATGAGAAAAAGTTTAGAGAATGAAATGTGGACTGTAAAAGAAGAAGAGGAAAGAGTATAAGTGATCTTATTAAGCATTTAGGAATGAGTGATTTACGATTTATGCAAAGAAGCAGTGATGTGGACATGTGCACTGTGGTTCATCACAGTGGGAATAAGTTTTCTCAGTTGTGAGGTCCTCCTCGCCTCTCCTGAGTGTTCTCAGCCTGGGACACGGTGCTGCAGGGATTGCGAGATGAATACTTTGTGTTTATTGTTATTGTGTAAGTTTCAGCTTTCATGTGGGTAATTGAAGAGAGGTATGTTTTTTAAGATCTAGGATCAGCAGCATGACCTGCTGTTTGTGTTTTATGTTAGTCTTCATCCAGTGTAATGTAGAGGAGTAGGGTTTGTTCGTCTTCTGGTTAGTGTTGAGCTTTAAGGGCAGAATCATGTGTGTCCTGGGTGAACATCTTATGCATTGTAGGTGTTCCTGAGCAGCAGGTTCTTGTATGCAATGCTTGGAAGTAACTCCTAGGTGAAGCCCCACTGTCTTAAAAGTATTATGTGCTACCATGTTAGCTGAAAATGCCCTCGGGGTATATTCACCTTTGGTCCTAAAATACTCCTGGGGAAGCTTTGAATAATCATCCTTTGGAGATAGAATTTCCATCATCATTCCTTTGAAGTTATTTTCTAAGGGTGGTATTGAGTTATTTAGGGTTTCTTTTATGTTCATTTGAAAACATATTTATGTACTGATACAGTCATTACCTTTCTTTACAGGGGTCTACGTGGAGGGTCACCAGAGTTATAAAGAAAGTTCACTTAATTTTAGTGTATTGAAATGTGTAGAGAGTTTGCCTATGGTCCCTTGAGGTTAGTTTATAAAAAGTTGCAAGCATTGTTGTAAAGTATGGTAGAGTTGATTATTTAGGGTATAGTGGAGCAGTTATGTACACGGAATTTTATGGGGCATTTAGGTTATTCATTTGTTTATTTTTACCTCATTACAGAATTTTGGTTGCTTGTATCAGTTTTGAAAACAGTGCTCTATTGCCAATCCATAGAGGTGTGTAGAATCTCCTTTTATAGCTATGAATATTTCTATTTTGCTCTTTAGCTGGGCTGGTGGTGTATGATTTGACTTTGTTATAAATTGCATGTGAAGGGAGACATTCCTGGTGCACTGAGTTTATTTGAGTGAATTAGTGTTTTTTGTTTGTAGGACCATTTTTTTGCTGTAGAATGTACTGTATGTCATGTAAAATTTTTTTGGTTGTTGTTTTCACTTATTTTAATGTCTTGCTCCTTTATGTCATAGGCAGCTTCAAGGTTTTTTATTAGTGGAGGGTGGATATTAACATTCAGAAGGAAGCGATTTAAGTGGATGGCAGGATGTAGGGGTGCCATTTCTTTTCTTTTCTTTTTTTTTTGACAGAGATAGAGAGAGGGACAGTTAGACCGGAAGGGAGAGAGACGAGAAGCATCAATTGTTGGTTGTGGCACTTGAGTTTTTTCTCACTGACTGCTTTCTCATGTGCCTTGATCAGGGGGCCACAACAGACTGAGTGACCCCTTGCTCAAGCCAGCGACCTTGGGCTCAAGCTTAGAGCCTTGCTCAAACCAGATGAACCCACGCTCAAGCTGGTGACCTTGGCATTTCGATCCTGGGTCCTCCGCGTCCAAGTCCGATACTCCATCTACTGCACCACTGCTTGGTCAGGCTTATACGGTTGTTCTGATACCAGTTATTATATATATTATAATTTTTCTTTCATGTAAAGATAACCCTTTGTCATATATAATGTTTGTTTGAATTTGCATCCATTAATGTGACCCAACAATTTAGGCTATTAATGTTTATTGATTAGGAGTTAGCACAGCAGTTTATTTTGGTAGCTATATACTACAAGGAATTATTCAATGCAATCAGGGTTTCTTCCATTCATTACTTTTTTGTATAATTTCCCTATATTTTGTAGTTTAATAGGTGAAGTGAAACTAAGGCTATTGAAAGTCTTGTTGTTTATATGTGTGATAGAATGAGTTTATAGATATGTTTGTGAAGTGATTTTAGGTAAAATTTGTAAGAATCCATGGGAGTCCAAAAGACCAGAGTAACAGGCTTTATTGAAAGGAAGAAAGGAACCCTGTGGGGCACTTCTCCTGGGGGAGAAGAGCACCACTTATAGACTAGGGGCGAGTTATATAGTGTTTGGGAGAGCCTGAGGGGATACCGAGGCAAAAGTTCTGGTATGTCCGGAATGCTTCTCCTTGGGGGCTTGGAGCATGTGGGTGTTGAATCAAAAGTCCTGGTGTGTCCGGAGCCCCTCCTTGGGGTGGGTTGTCAGCTTTTTGGAATTTCTCTGTCTCAGGGGCGATACTCCAGCAAGGGTGAGGTCTGACAGATAAGCGGAACATCAAGAGGGCAGTATGGAATTCACGTACCTATCAAAATTGTTTTTAATTTGGTTAAAAAAAATAGAATGAAAGTCATTAGTATTGGAAATGAAGGGGTAGAAGGTGTTCTAGGAACAGGAAGTATTTTGCAATAAAGTAGTTTGCAATAAATTGCCATTTAGGTCAATTGGCAATTGTGCAAAAAGTGGAAAAGGAACTCGTATATGGTGGAGGTAGGAAAGGAAAAGACTAGGGTGATCGATGATCAGTTACATATTGAAGCCGTATTACTGCACATGTCATGAGTCATGAGCTAGCAAGGATGCTTCGAAACGTCCTGTGGTTCACAGGTGATTCAGTGTCCTCATGTGTTCCACAGTCCTTGTCCTGAGAATGCAGGCCAGTGGGTTCTAAGTGGCCTCTGTGATCTATGTGGTGCTTATTCCTTGGTCCCATGGTCTGGAAGTGCATCCAAAGGCCAGGATAGGTCTACCTCGTCAGGATGTGAGCCAGAGACACTTCTCGGTGCTGCAGATAATCCCATGTCGCTGAGATAGTTGCGTGTTGTTTAATATCTGCCCTGGAGGAAAACGTGAGGCAGCGTGTGTTTGAGCAATGGCACAGCAGAAGAATGGCGTATTAGAGAACATTTTTTTTTGTAAATTTTAAAATGTGTAGTTTGAGTGAGGGTGAGAATAGGGATAAGGGTTCCAGAATGTAGGGTTTTCTATGCTTTGGTTTATTTTGTAGGGGAAATGAAGGTCTTTGAGAGTAGTAGTAAACTTTGATTTGTGGTATATTAAAAGTTTTACAAGAAGGAGAGTCTGTTGCTAGAGAGAAATTTGTTCATATTTCAGCAAAGGAAATTAATACAAGTTTAGAGAGTGAATGCTAAAATGTAAAATGATGTATACATTATGTGACATGAAGAAAAAGTTAGTAAAGGGACCGGATGATTGTTCGGTGAAAAGAAGCAGAGTGATCTGGAGAGAGCCAGTCTGGGGCTCATGAACTTGAGATTGAGATCTGATAGTTGTAAGGTGTACCGGTGAGTCCGGTCATGTTGTGGGGTGTGTTCTCAGCCTGGAGCACTCCTCCCTGGAATTGTTGAAGACGGTGGTCTTGTCTGTGTCGTTGTTCTGTCTGTGTGAGCTCCCATGTGGCTAGTTGAAGAGAGGCAGCATGTGTGATTCAGGATGTAAAATGACCAGCTGTTTGTACTGTACTTGACTCTTCTGTTTCATGGAAAGTAGGGTTTGTCCTGGTCAAGTAGTGACCGTTTGGGCCAGATCATTCTGTGTCCCGGGTGAACGCCGTCTGCATGGACGGGGCTCAGGAGCACCTGTTTTTTGTCTCCACTGCTCAATCAGCCCCACCATGCTCACAATGTGAAACACCGCCATCTTGGCCGAATATGCCCTGGGGGCACAGTCACCTTTGGAGCAGAAACTAGTGAGGCGTAAGTTTGGAAACTGTATGGATCCTGAAAGGATTTTAAAGCAGCATTTTTATAATATTTCCATTGTAATTGTTTTGTAATTGTACTTGTTACCACAGGTGTGGAGTGGAAGACGGTCTCCTTTAAAATCGCCGTCCGCGAGATGCCCTGCGCCCTCGTGTGGACACCTCTGCGAATGACACCTTAGCGCAGGTGCACAGACCATGTTCAGCAGATCGGATCCTCTATGAACGCGGCGTTCAGTCTTCCGTTCAGGTAGTGTTTTCTCTCATGGCCGAGTATTTTGAAGGGTGTGTGTGTGTGTGTGTTTTGTTTCTGAAGAAGTGACTGTCTGTCTATGAATGAGAGAGGTGTTTGTTATCCATCTAGTTCAATGATAAATTTTTGTAATTTTTGTTGTAGGTCTGCTTTAGGTAACTGGGGATTTCTGTTATAGATTTCCCGTGAAATACATGAAAAGGAGGAACTCCCAGGTCCATGTAAGCAAATAGTAGGAAGCGCTGGTCTTTGTAGTCCTGGATTTTGCCCTCAGATGTACTAAGTGTTGTATAATGTCCATTTGTATGATGTTTGCATGATTCACGTGGGTTCCAAAGTAGGTTTACAGTGGTGAGTAGGAGAAGGAATAAATTGTCATATTCTTATTTAGGAAGTAGTGTAGTATTTTTCATAGAATAACCGTCCATCTTTATCGGGCTCACCCCATAGAACTTTTCCCACGGTTTTCCTTGGAAGCTGTGTGTCTTTATTTAGGTTTTGCATTTCAGATTGTCTCCCATGGAGTGGCTTGTGTCTTTATTTTGTAAAGAAGGCGGTTGTTTTTTATTATATTTTTCAGTTTTATGAAGTGTCAACATATGTATGTGGCTATGGTAAATATGCAGGTATGTATGCAGTTCCTGGGTGTTTTCATGTGAATGAGACATGACAAAGTATAGTTGGGTGCAAGCAGTAGGGTTTGTAGTCTGGGTCGTATGGATGTTTTGGGGTGGATCATTCTTTGTCCTGGGTGACTGGCTGTGCATTGTCGGTGCTTTCCTGCATCTGTTCTTTGTATCTGCTGAATGCAAAGAAAAAGCTGTCTCCACAGTGTTGTTAATAGAAAAACGACACCATTTTAGTCAAATGTGCCCTGGGGGCATATTCACCTTTGGTACAGAAGCCTGAGGCGGAAGCCTGACATTCAATATTTCTGAAGACCAGCGTGATAGGAACACAGTTTTTGTTTTGTTATTTCTCTGCTGAAAGTGTTTTGTAACTGTACCAGTGATTTCTGTTGGGGTTATCATTTGTGGCTTTTAGATGTTTCTTTGAAAAGATGTACATTGGATGACGGTGTGTTTACCATTCCTTAAAGGTTTCTAGATGGATGGTGAGGAGAGTCATAGAGATTTTATGCAGTTTTAGTGAATTGAAATGTATAGGAAGTTATTTTACCATTCAATAGGGTCAGTTTTTTAAAAACTTCCAAGCCTTCTTGGAGAGTATGTTTGATTTTCATTGATTGGGTATGGAGGAGTAGTTATGTATGTTGAAGTTATTTGCCATGTAGAGATTTTTTTAGTATTCTTAATGAATTTTTTGGGGGGAGGGTATAGTATAATACCCTGAGAAAGGTGGTGATTGTTGAAGATTATTTTTGTCACAGGTGAATTATTCATTCATTCGTTTTCTTTTCTTTTCTTTTGCAGAAACAGAGTCAGAGAGAGGTATAGATAGGGATAGAGAGACAGAAATGGAGAGAGATGAGAAGCATCAATCAGTAGTTTTTCGTTGTGACACCTAAGTTGTTCATTGATTACTTTCTCATATGTGCCTTGACCGTGTGCCTTCAGCAGACCGAGTAACCCCTTGGTCGAGCCAGAGACCTTGGGTCCAAGCTGGTAATCTTTGCTCAACCCAGATGGGCCCGTGCTAAAGCTCGGGGTCTCGAACCTGGGTTGTCTGCAGCCCACTCCGACGCTCTATTCACTGTGCCACCGCTTGGTCAGGCTATTCATTCATTCATTAGTTTGTTAATTTATTCATTTATTTATTTGAGATTTTAGAGAAAGGAGAGAGAGGGTGGTAGGGATGGGAAGCATGAACCTGTTGCTTCTCATTTCTCTTCATTGATATAGCAAGCCCAGGGTTTGGAACCAGTGACCTCAGTATTCCAGGTTGACACTTTATCCACTGTGCTATCAGTCAGGCTCACACATGTATTTCAAAAGATGGATCATGTGCAGCTTTATGGAATATGTATTGACTCCTGGCTTTTTCAGGTCTCCTGAGCCTAGGACACTCATACCCAGTGTTTGGAAGATGGTAAGTTTTGTCTTTATTGGTGTTGTTCTTTAGAGGGCAGGCTCCCTGTTAGTCACTGAAGAAAGGTATCCTTTCAGCTGTAGGATGGAATAGGACATGCTGTTTGTGTTGTGTTCTTAGTAGTATACAGCTATTGTTCTCGATCATTACTGACCTGGGTGAGGGCCCTGTGCACCGTATATGCTTAGTAGGAGGTGCCAGTGTCTGCTCTGGTAGCCAGAAAGCCCACCATCTCTGTGATGTGACATGCCACCATATTGGGGAAATATGCCCTGGGGGCAAAGTTAATTCTGATTGTGAAAGACCTGAAAGTTAGTATTTTAATCATCTTTCTGTGGAAATTATTTTCTAATCACAATAGTGATTCATTTTGGGGCTATTTTATAAGTTTATGTGAAAAGATGGTAATGTAATGGGTATAATTACTCCCTTTTCTAACAGGTTTTTAGATGAGTGTTATGTCATATTATTTTCTCATAGAGTTGTTCTGACAACAGTTATTCTATGAATGAAAGATTTTTCTCATTATGTAAAGAGAAACCTTTATGGTACACAATGATAGGAATTTCCACCTAGCACTGCAGGTTCCATACTAACATATAGGCTATTTCTGTGTATTGAAAAGAAGAAGGGTGTTTTTTTTGTTTGTTTTTTTAGTGTATCTGGTGATGTGTATAGTGTGAAGTAGCAATGAGGGTCAGGGTTCCAGAATATAGGGTTATTTGTGGGGAACCAAAGATAGAGGAAACTGGTAGTAAGCCATGTTCTGTGTTGTATTAAAAATTTGTCTTGAGGAAAAGTGTATTTTTGGACAGGTATATGTGTGTCATTTCAGAAAAGCCTAAGAAGAGTAGTTTAGAGGGTGAATTCTGGCACGTGAAAGCGTTCTGAGAAAGATTCCTAGTGACATTTAGAAACAGTCAGGAAAGACCACGTGGTGAGTCCTGAGGAGAAGCAGAGATCCTGATAGGGACCAGTCTGATTTATCAGAGAGTGATTCAGCATCCAAGTTGTGAGATGTTCCTTGCCTCTCAGATTTTCTGGGGCATCGTCTCAGCCTAAGATCGTATCTAGCCATTTTTGAAGATGGTTTGTAATTGTTTTTTCTCAGGTGTCTGCTTCTAGGCGGGTAGGTCAAGAGAGTCAGCATTTGTGATCTAGGATTTTAAATGACCTAGCGTTTGTATTCTATTTGTCTTGTTGTGCCATAGAGTGGAGAGGGAGTTCTGAGTAGTAGTAACATTTTGGGCCGGATTATTCTTTGTCCTGGATGAACATCTCCTATATCAGATGCGCAGTTGTTCATTGTATTCACTGCTTGCAAGTAGTGCTCCTTGGAGTGTTGTGAGAAGGTCTGAGTCATTCTCAAAGTGTTGCGGCTGCAAGTCCATGATGGATTCCATAGTAGGAGAGGGAGCCCAGTCTCACCCTCATCAAGCAAGTGCTGGTTATGGTAGCAGTAATGAAGGAGTAGTGGAGAGAGTGCAGGCAGGAGGGAAACATCGACATCAGCATCTGAACGCAGCGAAGAGCATCTGAAAGCTGTGAGAGAAGTGAAGCCCAGGAGTGCTTGTTTTGCTGGAAGCAAAGGAGGAGCCCTGTGAGAGAGAATGGGTCACAGCAAAGGAAGGTCGTTTGAATCAGAGAGATGCGTGGTGCAGAGAGGAGTTGTATGTGAAGTTAGAGTCCAATAGGGAGTAGCTTTCTGGGACCAAGTGAAGGTGCCATATGGCAGTGAAAACGTGGGGAGCAAAGATCTGGTCTGTGTTTGTGGCTCATCTTTGTATTATGTGAGCCATTTCTTTAAAGAGTTGTTTTTAATTTTATAACCTCTATAATAATAATCGATTTTTCAGGTGAGAGGAGGGGAGATAATGATGCAAACTTCCACGTGTGCCCCATCGGGAGCCACGCAGGAACCCCATCTGGGGCAGATGCTCCAGTACAGAGCTGTGTTCAGATCCTGAGGTGACAGCACTGGGGGCACACTGCACTGCTGGAGGGGGAGAGGGAAGAGTGAGGAGAAGCAGATGTCTCCGTGTGCCCTGACCCAGAGTGGAGCCTGGGTTGTCCATAGTGGACCAATGATCTATCCACTGAGTGAGGTGTCCAGGTCTATCTTTATGAGTTTTGTTCATTAAACTTTAGGTCTGCAATTCTGGTTGGGTTCTGGTACTTTGCAACTGGATGCGTGCCTGAAAGATAATAAACGAATGAGGGCCGTGGCGGGTCTGGATGCCAGAGGTGTGCGGGAAGGACCCGAGAGGCGGCGAGAGGTGAGGTGTGCGGGCGGGCGTACTTAGAAGCAGTGCAGTCCTGACCCGCGGTGAGAAGGGGCAGAGGTACCTAGGGTCGGGCTCCAGGGGATGCCATTGTGCAGGCCTCGTGAGGTGAGGTACCATGGAGTTACTCTCGTAGGTGGTGAAAAAAAGTGAAAAAGTGATGAAGCGTCAGGTTTTCTTCTTTGCTCATGGGTGCAGGCAAGAATTTCCTGTATGATTTGGGGGCATGGTGTTAATAGGTTTCGGTTTAATTATATTGTAAGTGCCCTTGTTTTTAGTTTTGGGATTTCTTTTACAACTTGCAAGGATACGGACTGTGCAGTTAATTTCTGTTGTGGATTTCTAAAGGAACCGTAAGGAGAGGAAGATACATAGTTTCTATATGTCACCGCAGGTGTGGAGAACACAGTCGCCTTTTCAGCTGCCGTTCGCGGGATGCCCTGGCGCCCTCGTGTGGGCATCTTGGGGAAATGACACCTCAGCACAGGTGCGCAGAGAAGGTTTGCAGAACGGGTCCCCTTTGAAAGAGGAATTCACTTTTCCGTTCACGGTAAGTGGTTTCTCTCCTTACCGATTATTTTGAAGGAGGTGTGTGTGTGAGGGTCCTCTCGTTTCTGAAGGAGAGAGGTGTGATCCATCTATTTCGATGATAAATTTTTCTGTTTTTTCTTGCAGTTCTGCTGTATGTCATTGGAAGCTTATGTTTCCGAGTTTCTGTGCAGTGTATGGAAAGCAGGAACTCCCAGGTTCATGCAACTCAGCGGTAGGAAGCGCTGTTCTTTGTAGTCATGGGTTGTGCCGTCAAACCTACTAAGTGTTGTATAAAGTCCATTTGTATGACGTTCCCATCACACAGGTAGGTGGGTTCCAAAGTAGGTTTAAAGTGGTGAGTAGGAGAAGGAATTGTCCGATTCCTATGTATTAATTACTGTAATATTTTCCATAGAATGACCATCCATCTTTATTTTGCCCACCGCATTGAAATTTTCCCACTGTTTTTCTTGGAATCTGCTTGTTCCCTTACAGTTTTTGCATTTCAGAATGTCTCCCTTGTGGTAGAGTTTTGATTTTGTAAGGAAGGTGACTTTTCCATTGTGATCTTAAAATGATGAAGTGTAAATGAATTTATTTTGCTAAGGTAAACATGCACTGAGTGTTCCTGGTTCCTGAGTGTTTTCATGTGAATGAGTCAGAAAAAACTAAAGTCAGGTATGAGCGGCAGGGTGCGTCCCCCAGAGGCTGACCAGCCAGAGCTGAGAAGTGGGGTCAAGAGAAAGGTACCGAGGTGGACCGGAGGGAAATGGGGTCCAGACCCAAGGTGGATACTTTGCACGGGAAGAGGGACGATGTCGGTGGATGTGAGGCCAGGTGCTGCCAGGCAGGGGTCGTTGTCTCTGGGTCAGAGGTGTAGAGGTGAGAGGATCACGACCCAGAGATGTCAGGAGGGGTGGAGACACTGAGGGAGGGGTTTTGGAGAGAATGTGTAACTTGGCAGGAGAAGCAGAGAGGAATCGCTGGACAGTTTTTGTGGAGCGCACGTCCCACTCCCAGTGTAAGTGAGCACTTCCAGTGGGAGCACTTTTCTATTTCAATATAGCCAGTGTTCAGAAAACAATGTAATTCTTTTTCTAAAAAAATTTTAGTTGTTGATTTTAGAGAGAGGAGTGGGAAACATTCATCTACAGTGATCGCCCCGATGTGTGTTGAGCAGACAATCCTGTGGTTTCCAAGGCGACATCAGCATCCCAGGTCTAATCTTCATCCACTGCACCACCGCAGGTCAGGCTAATTTTTATTATCCTCAATATTAATATGAATGTTATTTAATTATTATTAAAGAGTATGAAAATACTGTGTGTCTTTCGGTAGCATTTTATAATTTTAATATTATAGATCATCTCTGTTCTTGTGAAGCAGAATCCAAGGCAATGACCTGTTTTACTGTTAGTCGGGTCTGAAGAAATATATTATTCACTCAAGAGTTTTTGTATAAGTGGAGTATTTATGTATAACTGTTATTTCTCTTCCAGTGTAGTAAAATTTTTTGTTTGTAGGAAATGGTAAGTTACTGTCATGAGTCATCTAGGTACATAAGCTAGTATGTAGTTGTGATCAGTATATTGATATAGGAGTAAGTCCTATGAAAGTTGTCAAAGCTTGAAACGGATGAGGTAGAGGTGAGATCATGCCAGGAGTTTGCTAAAATAGTTTTGTAAGTTAAAAGTACACTGATGAGTCAATAAAATAGTAAGATCCACTTTAGCGTTGGACATGAGTGTAGGTCTGGGATGCACACTGTGGTAGTCATCCTAAGTATGGTTAGTTATTACCCGTGCTCCACGGAAGGTGTCGAGAAATATACAGTATGGTCAAAGTCTTCATTTTTGAGGAGGAAAACTTTAGAGGGTGAATTCTGGAATCCAGTGAAGGAAGATGAAGGATTGGAAGTGGTCATACACAGGTATGAAAGTGATGTCTGTTGTATGAAAAGAAGCGCTGATGGCGAGATGCTTAGTCTGGATCTCTTTCCCGGGTGATTCAGTCTCGTAACACGTGAGATGTTCCTTGACTCCTGAGTGTGTTTGGTTGTCTCGTCAACCCTGAGCAGTCAATTGCAATCATGGAAAGATGGGAGGTTTATTTTTGTTTTTCTTTTTAAGCTTTGGTTTTGAGTATCTATGGTGATATTCAAAGAGAGAAATTGTATTTCAGAATTAGGATTTAAAATGACTTGCTGTTTGTATTGTAGTTTAGACTTTTTGTTGTTCTATGGAGATTAGGGTCAGTGTTTTGAGCACCATGGATCTTTTGGGCTGAGTCCATGTTGGTTCCGGTTGAAGGGCTGTACAGTGTAGGTGCCTATGTGCTTCTGTTCTTTCTTGTCAGTACTTATAAATAATAACTAGCCCTCAACACTCCTTACAATACTAAATGGCGCCATCATGGTCGAATATGCCCTGGGGGCATATTCATGTTTAGTTCAGAAATCTGACGTAGGTAGCAAATTTCTGGAGAGCAGAAGGATAGGAACGCAGCAGTTTTCTTATATCTCCGTTGAAAGTCTTTTCTACCTTTACCAGTGATTTATGTTAGGGTTATTTTTTGATATATGTATGTGTGTGTGTGGTTTCTATTTTTTTAAGAGATGTGTCTTTGAAAAAATGTGAAGATGACGATACTGTTATTACTTTTACTTACATGTATCTAGATGGATGTCCTGGTGAGCTATAAAGAGAGCCTATGTAATTGAAGTGCACTGAAATGTCTAGGAAGGTGGTATATCATTCAGTAGGGGCAGTTTTTAAAGAGTTTTAAGCATTCTTGAAAAGCATGTTAGATGTATTATTGGGGATTGTGGAATAGTTATGTATCTTGAATTTTATTTGTTAATTATAGGTTTTTTAAAATATCTTTTGATTTTTTTGGTGGGGGGGGGACCGCCTTGGTGTTGAGAGGTTTGCCATATCCCTGAATGAGAGAGGTGCGTTAAGATGCTTTTTATAATTATGAATATTTCTCTTTTCCATTCTAGGTCCGTGATTTATTATTTGAGTTTTATTATTCTAGTTTGTTACTTATTGCATTGAATTTAGGTATTGATGGTCATTGGAATGTATTGAAATAAATTTCTGTCCATAATTTGTAGGACCACCTTTTGCTTTTCAATGTAGAGCATGGTATCCAAATATGTATTGGTTTTGTTTCCATTTCTTTTTATTTCTCGCTGTGTGATGGTGTAGGTGGCTCCAGTATTTTCTATTAGTTGTGCATGTCTGTTAACATCCACAGATAGTGATTTTGCAGATAGTAGAATGGGGGGGGTGTTACTTATTTTCTCACATAGCTGTTGTGACACCAGTTAGTTTATGAAGGAAATATTTTATATGATGTTAATAGAAAGATCTATGGTAAAAGAGTAGATAGGAGGTTTCGTTGCAAGAAGGAAGCTATTTATGTGTATTGGTAAGGAAAAAGGTGTTTCTTAATTTAGAAAGTGATGTAGTGGGATACCACACTGCAGGGATCACAAGATGAATACTTTGTGTTTGTTGTTATTGTTTAAGTTTCAGCTCTCATGAGGTGAGTTGAAGAGAGGTATGTTATTTGATATCTAGGATCAGCAACATGACCTGCTGCTTGTATTATTTTCTAAGGGTGACAGTGAGTTATTTAGGAGTATTATTTGATGTTCATTTGAAAACATGTTTATGTAATAATATAGTCATCACTGTTTTTTTTCAGGGGTCTGTGTGGAGGGTTACCGGGATTATAAATAAAGTTCACGTAATTTTAGTGTATTGAAATATGTAGATAGTTTACCTATCATCACATTGGGTTAGTTTTTAAAAAGTTGCAAGCATTCTTGTAAAGTATGGTAAATTAAATATTTAGGGTATAGTGGTGCAGTTATGTATATGGCATGTGATGGGCCATTTAGGTTATTTATTTATTTTTACCTCATTACAGAGGTTTTGGTTGCTTGTATCGGTGTTAAAAGCAATGCTTCTTTGCCATTTCATAGAGGTGTGTTGAATCTCCTTTTATAGCTATGAATATTTCTATTTTGCTTTTTAGGCTGGTGGTCTATGATTGGACTTTGTTATCAATTGTATGTGAATGTAGATTTTCACAGTACAGTGAATTTATTAGAGTGACTTAGTGTTCTTAATTTGTAGGACCATTTTTGCCTTAGAATCTAATGCCATCTAAAATTTTTCTGGTTGTTGTTTTCAATTTTTTTGTTTAAAAATTTTTTTTAATTTATTTATTCATTTTAGAGAGGAGAGAGAGTGAGAGAGAAAGTGGGGAGGAGCAGGAAGCATCAACTCTCATATGTGCCTTTACCGGGCAAGGCCAGGGTTTAGAACCGCCGACCTCAGCATCCCAGGTCGACGATTTATCCACTGTGCCACCACAGGTCAGGCTTCAATTCTTTTAATGTGTTTCTCCTTTATGTCGTAGGCAGCTGCAGGGTTTTCTATGAGTCAAGGATGGATATCAACATCCAGAAGGAAGTGGTTTCAGTGAATGGCAGGATGTAGGGTGCCATTCATTTTCTCCTATGGTTGTTCTTTTTCTTTTATTTTTTTGTGTGACAGAGACAGAGAGAGGGACAGAGAGGGACAGACAGATTGGAAGGGAGAGAGACGAGAAGGATCAGTTTTTCATTGCAGCACCTTAGTTTCTCATGGACGACTTTGTTAGATGAGCTTGGATTTTGGGTTTCGAATAGGGTTGTTCCGAAATCAGTTTTTATAATTTTTTCTTTCTTGTCAAGCTAACTCTGTGTCATATATAATGTGTGTTTGAATTAGCATCCATATTTGGAGACCCAAGAATTAGGGTGTTCATGTTTATTGAGGAGTAGTTAGCACAGCAGTTTATTTTGGTAGCTATATGGTAGAAGGAATGATTCAATGGAGTCGGGGTTTCTTGCATTTATTGCTTTTTGTATAGTTTCCCTATATTTTGTATTTTAAGAGGTGAAGTGAAACTAAGGCAATAGCACTATTCAAGGTCTGGGTGTTGTTTTAATAAAGTCTGACAGAATGAGTTTATAGACATGTTTGGGAAGGGATTTTATGTAAAATTGTTTTTCAGTTGGTTAAGAAAGAAAACAGGCTGAGAGTCGTTAGTATTAATGAGGAATTTGTTTATGATTTCACCAAAGGAAGGTATGGAAGTTTAGAGAGCGAATGTGAAAATGTGGAAGGGTAGGAACCCATGTTCTATGGCAGGGGTCTCAAACTCAACTCAGCATGTGGGCCGTAGAGCAAGATCACAGCAAGATCACAGCCGTTCAGTGTCATAAAATGACCAGAAACTGTAGTTTGCATCACAACTGCTGTTAAGTAAGCTAATATCTAGCTAGGATGCTAGAGAAATGAAAAATACAAGTAGGCCCCTAGGCTTACTTAATTTTATCCAAAATATTTTGAACTTCGTGGATTAGTCTGCGGGCCGCACAAAATTGTTCGGCGGGCCGCGAGTTTGAGACCCCTGTTCTATGGGATATGCAGAAAAAGTTATTAAAGACCGAATGACGGTTTGTGAGAAGAAGCAGTGACCTTGGGAGACCCAGTCTGGCTCCTCCATGTGAGATTTAGTGTCTGAAGCTGTAAGATGTTTTGTGGGTCTGTCATGTTGTGGGGGGTCTTCTCAGCCTGAGGCATTCCTCCGGAAGTGTTGAAGACGAGTGATTTTGTCTGTGTCGTTCTGTCTGTATGGGCTCCCGTGTGGGTAGTTGAGAGGCAGCCTTTGTGATCCAGGATGCAAAAGGCCCAGATGTTCGTATTGTACTTCACTGTTTTTGTTTCATGGAGAGTCAGGTTTGTTTTGGCGAAGTAGTGATCGTTCGGCCCAGATCATTCTGTGTCCCCGGTGAACGTCGTCTGCATCCTCGGGGTTCAGGAGCTGCTGTTCTTTTTCTCCACTGCTTGGTCATCCGCACCGTGTTAACATGGGAAACGCAACCGTTTTTTGGCCGAGTATGCCCTGGGGGCACAGTCACGGTTGAAGCAGAAAGAAGCGATGCGGAAGGTTGGAATCTTTGTGGAACCTGAAAGTAGTTTAATGCAGTACTGTTAGAATATTTCCATTGAAATTGTTTTGAAATTTTACGCGTTACTACAGGTGTGGCATAGAAGACGGTTGACTTCAAAATTGCTTTTCGCGCGATGCCCAGGCGCCCCCGTGTGGACACCTCTGGGGATAACAGCTTAGCGCAGGTGCGCAGATCACGTTCAGCAGATGGGATCGTCTATGAAGGTAACATTCCGTCTTCTGTTCAGGGAAAGTGTTTTCTGTCATGGCTGAGTATTTTGAAGGGGGTGGGGTGTCTATTGTTTCTGAAGAAATGAGTTTCCGTATGTGAATGAGAGAGGTGCTATTCCTCTAGTTCAATGATACATTTTTGTAATTTTTGTTGTAGGTGTGATTCATGTCATTGGGAGTTTCTGTTACAGAGTTGATGTGAAATGCATGAAAAGCGGGAACTCCCGGGTCCATACTACTCAAAGGTAGGAAATGTTGTTCTTTTTTGTCATTGTTTTAGCCGTCAGCCGTTCTAAGTGTTGTATAGGGTATATATTTAAGGAGTTTGCATCATAAATGAGGGTTTGTTTTTTTTTTTTTAGAATAAGAGAACTCTGTTTTTAAAAAAATACATTTATTTATTAATTTATGTATGTATTTTTTACAGAGACAGAGAGTGAGTCAGAGAGAGGGATAGACCAAGGACAAACAGGAACGGAGGGAGATGAGAAGCATCAATCATTAGTTTTTCATTGCGACACCTTAGTTGTTCATTGATTGCTTTCTCATATGTCTTGACCGCAGGCCTTCAGCAGACGGAGTAACTCCTTGTTGTACCCAGCGATCTTGGTTTCAAGCTAGTGAGCTTTTGCTCAAACTAGATGAGCCCGTGCTGAAGGTGGCGACCTCGGGGTCTTGAACTGGGTCCTCTGTATCCTAGTCCGACGCTCTATCCAGTGCGACACCGTTTGGTTAGGCAAATGAGGATTTTAAAGCAGGGTTTCAGTGGTGAGTAGGAGAAGGAATACATTGTGTTATTCCTATTTGTGAATTGGTGTATTATTTTCTATAGAATGACTGTCAGCCTTTATTTAGCTCACCGCATAGAAATTTTTCAAACATTTGTCTTGGAAGCTTTGTGTCCCGTTTTCAGGTTTTGCATTTCAAAATGTCTTCCATGGGGCAGTTCGTGTTTTTACTTAGTGAAGGTGTTCTCCATTATCGTTTTTAGTTCTATGAAGTGTCCACGAATGTATTTTGGTAAGGTCAATATGAAGGTATGTGCTTAGTTACTGGCTGTATTCATGTGAACAAGAATCGAACAGCTAAAGTTAGGTGAAATCTAGTAGGGTTTGTCTGGGTTCTATGGATGTTTTCGGGGGAGGGTCAGTCTTTGTCCTGGGTTCATGGCTGTGCATGGTAGGATCTTTCCTGCATGTGTTGTTTGTATTTACAGAATGGAACTAAAAACTATCACTTATAGTCTTGATAATACAGAATGGTGCGATATTGCGCAAATATGCCCTGGGGGCATATTGAGCTTTGCTTCAGAGACCTGATGCAGAAACCTGGCTTTGAATATTTCTGGAAACCGCAGTGATAGGAATACAGCAGTATAGGGATTTGTCTGTTGAAAGTGTTTTCTAACTTTAGCAATGAATTATGTTGGGGATTTTATTTTTTGTTTTTAGATATTTCTTTGAAAAGATGGAAACAGGATAGTGCTGTCATGAATTGTCATGAAATGTTTGTAGAGGGAGGGTGAAGAGAGTCCAAGAGACTTTATGTAGTTTTAGTGCATCGAAATGTGTAGGAAGTTGGTTGTTCCTTTAGTAGGGTCAGTTTTTAAGAAGTTCCAAGGCTTCTTAGGGAATATGTTAGGTTTACCTTGATTGGGTTTGATGGAGTCGTCATGTCAGTTGAAGTTATTGCCACATAGAGATTATTTTTTATATCTTCACTATTTTTGTGTGTGTGAGAAAGTTGGTGATTTTTGAAGATTATTTCTGTGATAGGTATATTATCCATGAATTAATTTAAGAGTTTAGAGAGAGGAGAGAGAGGGTGATAGAAACAGGAAGCATGAACTTGTTGCTTCCATTTCTGCCTTGACCTAGCAAGCCCAGGGTTCGGAACCAAAGACCTCAGCTTTCCAGGTCGACACTTTATTCACCGCTTGACCATGCAGGCTCAGAGCTGTATTTTAAAAGATGGATCACGTGCCGCTTCAGGGAAAAGGTGTTGATTCCCGAGTTTTCTTGTGTGTCTCCTGAGCCTAGGATACTTGTACCGAGTGTTTGGAAGATGTGACGTTTTATTTTTGTTGGTGCTGTTTAGGGGTCAGTCTCCGTGTCAGTTGTTGAAGAGAGGTTTCCCTTCAGGTGTAGGATATGCTGTTTGTGTTGTCAGGGAGTATTCATCTTTTTGATAAAGTAGGTCTTCTCTTCTGAGCGGTATAGATATTTTTTGTTCTCGGCCATGTTTCAGTGTGGGTGAAGACCCTTTGCTCGGTAGGTGCTCAGCAGAATGTGTCGTGTTAGTGTTTGTACTGGGAGCCACCCGAGCATCACCTTGTGTGTGATGGGAAATACCGCCATTTCGTCACAATATGCCCTTGGGGTAATTTCTACTTTGATTTGGGAAAGACCTGAAAAGGAATTTTTTTTTTTTATCATCTTTATGTGGAAATCATTTTCTAACTGTAGTATCGATTCATTTTGTGGGTGTTTTAGAAGTGTACTTGAATAGTTGGTAATACAGTGGGTATAGTTACTTTCTTTACAGGTTTGGAGATGGGTATAATGTAATGTTCCTTGTATCCACCGCTAAGAAGGAAAGGTTATCTTAAGTAACCCCCCTTCCGCCGTGGGTGATGGTGAAGCACTGCCACGTTGGCCAAATATGGCCTATGGGGAAGTGTACTTTTGGTCTATAAAAATTATTGAAGCTGGCCCTGGCCGGTTGGCTCAGCGGTAGAGCATTGGCCTGGTGTGCAGGAGTGCCGGGTTCGATTCCCGGCCAGGGTATTCAGGAGAAGCGCCCATCTGCTTTTCCACCCATCTTCTGTCCTCCCTCTCTGTTTCTCTCTTCACCTCCCGCAGCCGAGGCTCCATTGGAGCAAAGATTACCTGGGC
This sequence comes from Saccopteryx leptura, assembly GCF_036850995.1. Classification (NCBI taxonomy): domain Eukaryota; kingdom Metazoa; phylum Chordata; class Mammalia; order Chiroptera; family Emballonuridae; genus Saccopteryx; species Saccopteryx leptura. The sequence goes on from NC_089503.1 coordinate 392,727,436, forward strand.
ACTAGGGATGGCTCCGTGGCCTCTGCCTCAGGCAGTAGAATGGCTCTGGATGCAATAGAGGGACGTCTCAGAGGGGCAGAACATTGCCCCCTGGTGGGCATGCCGGGTGAATCCCGGTCGGGTGCATGCGGGAGTCTGTCTGACTGCCTTCCCGTTTTCAGCTTTGGAAAAATGATAAAAAATAATAAAAAGAAAACAAAACAAAACAAAATTATTGAAGCCGAAGTCTCGACTATATTTAGGAGGAAGGTATTTTCTAATCACAGAAAGAGAGTGATCATGTAGTGGTCAATGACAGCGGCAGTGTTCAGTATTTCAAATGGCGAAGTGTTGCCGAGGCAGTGCAATATATCTAAGTAGACATCGAGGAGTTCTTTCCGAGGCCTCGAGAGGAAAGGGTGAGATCTAAAGACTGTCCGTCCCCTCATGGACAGAGATGAAAGGGAAGTGGTTACCAGGGGAGTGGAGTCAAGAGGAACAAGGATGTGATGACAGAACAGGAATTGTGTTTTGGAGGATGAGCAGAAAATGGGATGGTGAGATGAAACAGAAGAAAGATGTTCAGTTGAAATCCATGGATCAGCATTGGTGAATGTCACTGTGTTCAATGTAATTAGTGAATGGAAATAAGAGAGAAAGAAAGTAAGTCACAAGGGAGTCGAAGAGGAATGAGACTACATGGTAGGTGGATGGTGTTGTCTTTGTTGTTGTTGTTCAGGTCTCAACTTTCATGTTGGTCCTTGGATTCTTTCAGATCTAGGTCGCAAAAAGAGACACTGTTTCTGTCGTCATGGAATTGAATTTTTATTCTCTATAGAGTGGTTTGTTGTCTTTGTACTCGAGGTAGTGACCTTTTGTGGCTGATAGTTGTTTGTCCTGGGCATCAGTCTCCTTTGTCGTGGTTGCTGAGCAGCAGTTATGATGTGGGCAAGAATCGTCAGCTTTAGCCCCCCCCTTTTGACGTTGTGAACTGACGTCATTGTGGGTTAATACTGCCTGGGTGTAAATTTTACTTTGGTTTAGAAAATAGTGCAGCCCCACATTCAGTTATCTCAACTTTTCCTTGCGATTTTATTGCTGTATTAGTGATTATTTTGTTTATGGGGGGGGGTTTAAGATGTGTATTTGAAACTATGTTAATGGAAAAGAAATTGTCATTCTATGTCTTTACATGTTTTGTGATCTATGGCCATAAGAGGGATGAATAGCATTTAGGTAGCTTTAGTGAATCAAAAGTTTGTTTTGATTCACATTGTTTAATGGTTTACTATGTGTTTTTGAAAAAGTTTGAAGTGTTAAGGATTATGTATAAGGTACAGACTTTCGGGGCGTAAGTGGAGCGTGTAGGTAGAGGGAAGCTTAATTTGTAGTCATGTTCGTGTTTTTAAAAATTATCCTTGTTTGGTGGTTAGAATGAGTTGTCAAGGTTGGGTGTATCTTTGAGAGAGGTTTATGCCGTGTTTTTGAACGTGAAGAATGTGCATGTTTTCTATTTGCTGTGGGCTATAGTGTTTGTGCTTGTTATGTATGGAGTGTGGTACGGATCATTCCTGTCCATGAAAGGAAAGAAAAAGAGTTTCCATTCTTCATTTCTAGGATTTGTTCTTGGCCTTGAATGTAGTGTATGGTACAGAAAGGTACTTTGGTTTTCATGTTCCATTCTTGTATTTTAATTTTTTTATCGCCTGTCTGTTTTAGGGAGTTGCAGTTTATTTTTGTTAGTTGTGTGTATTGAAATCGAGAAAGAAGTCAGCATTCCTGGTGGACATTCATCAGAGAGTCATTATAACAGACAGTGTATTATGCCTGTTTTTTTGAAAATATTTTATTTATTGATTTTTCAGAGAGAGAGAGGAGTGAGAGAGAGGGAGACAGAGAGAGAGAGAGAGAGAGAAGGGGGAGGAGCAGGAAGCATCAACTCCCATATGTGCCTTGACCAGGCAAGCCCAAGGTTTCGAACCGGCGAACTCAGTGTTCCAAGTTGACGTTTTATCCCACTGCACCAGCACAGGTCAGGCCTATTATTCCGGTTTTTTAAATGGGATAGGAAGAGAAACTTTTGAAGTGAACTATGCACGTGGATAGGAAGGTATTGATGGAGTTTCCACATGAACAACTTGCACGGTTAGGAAGCGGATATGCCATGTTATATTTCAGAAGTCATACGATAGAAGGAATTTTTATGTCCTGTTGTGCTTTTTTCCATTCATGACTTGTAGAATGTTACTGTATTTTGTAATAGGTGATATGAACATGAGGCAGGAGTCTTATTAATAGCTTGGCTTATTCCTCGGGCTTATGACGTTGGCATGCAGGAAACCCTCAGTATAGATATGCCTCTTTAGGATACGTGGTGGAGATACCGCTTGGCCGTGCAGAAGGTCCCATTTAGCTCGGGAAGTTCAGTGCATGCCTTAGCCACCTGGGAGTTCTGTCACAGGTCTTCAGAGGAGAAGGTAGATAGGCTGCGTGGACTCATGGAGGTAGAGTAGGGTGAAGCGGTTAGTAGAGGGAGGGTGGTGGAGAAGAAAGGGGGGTATGGGGTCTACCTGTTTCACTTAGGTGCTCCATGGAGACGTGCTCTCTGGAAGTGTATTGACACGTGGGGGGGGGTTGTTTATAGGTGGACTTTGTGATTGTTTCCCGCGTCGTCAGTGTGGACTGCATTGAGGCGGCCAACCAGGGCCAGAGAGTGTACATGGTTGATATCAGTATTTCTAAGGAGATGTATGATTTTCTGGATAATGTTTTTTTGGTAATAGTTAGCCATAGAGAGAGAGGGAATGTTCATGGGAAGTGCAAGTAATAGTCAAAAGATCTTATAGTTTATTTAATGTGTGAATGGATGATGGTAAAGGGGGTGAGTGTAGGGTAATACTTGCTATTTGAGTGAGAGTTCCGAAGTTAGTGTAAGCAGATACGTTAAAGTGTGGGTGCAGGGGATCCTGAGGACGTTTTTGTTCCTTGTAGGTTAGAGGAATCGAGGATGGGGGAAGAGGGCAGGGGAGGCAGTGTTTACAGTCAGTGTGTTTCGTAGAGACAGAGCTAAGGGATGGAGGGAGGTCCTTCAGATCAGTGAGATTCATGGTATCCAGAGAGCAGTAGGCCTTACGCTGTGCCACGAGAGTGGTTTTGTGGGGTGTCATTCCTGTGTCATGTAATAGTATAATAATAAGAGGAAATCTGTGGGGAAGGTGACAGCATGGATAGAGCGGAGAGAACGGTGCTGAGTGGTGAAAAAGGTGGAGGAGAACAATGGGGCGTGTATGGCGTGGGGCGACTTGACACCAGTCTTTCCGGTGTGGACAGGTTATGTAGGTGATTGGGTGCTGGAGAGGTGGTCAGTGTAAGCTTTCTGTTTCTGGGTCACAGGGCTAATTTGGACGATGGGGTTGTGCACGGGTTATGGAAGTATAAAGAATGGTAAGGATTTGGTGGCACGAAATCTTGTCCATAAGGGAAACGGAAAGGGTGAGACGGGGAGCAGAGAGGGATGGGAGGTTATTTTTGAGAAAGAAGTGGTATTATAGGAAGTCAGTTGAAATGGTTTGTGCGAGGGAAGGATTTCCAGGAAAGTGGCAATGGAGGTGAGTCAGGGTGACCGGGGTATAGAATAGGGTGGTTGTTGATTAGTCTCCATCTTCCTTATGGCCAGTCAGGTCAGGAAAAGAAAGGTTAGCTGTAGGCAGGGTTTCTTAGGAGTTGGAGTGGGGCGTGTGAGTGATGAGGGAGACTAGTGGTTGAGAGTTTTATTGTGAAAGATCCCGTTGTATAGGCACCCACTATTTTTTAGTGTTAGCAGTGATGATGTTTGCAGTCGTGTTTCCCTTATTTGGCATCATTGTTGTAGATGGCAGAGAGGGCAGTCCTCGCAGTAGCTGTGATTCTGTCCTCAGGAGTGTTTAGAGAGGAAGGTCAGTACTGGGATGTCGGGGTAGTTTGTAGTCAGTGTGATGTGGAGTGGTAGTTGTGTTGTAGAAGCTCCCATGTTCAGTGTGCAGCATGGTGCAGTGGATCGTTGTCTGTGTTATGGGAGGAGAGTGTTTTCTGTGGTCAGCGTCCTAGCCATGGGCTGTGAAATCACGTGCAGTATGTATCATTTTGAGATAGGAAATGTTTATAGTTGTACTTCGATCATTCTATAGACTGTGTTGAGGGAAGGTAGGTGTATGTAGGTCGGTTTGGAGACAGTGGTTTTTAAGAAGATTGTAGACTTCTTCGAAAACTTATGTCATGCTGTAGCGAAGTTCTTTGTGCTAGGCTTGTACTTAAGCTTCCGGGCAAGTTTTGTATCATTGAAGGAGGAAATTACCTCTTATGAGTTACAGAAATGTTTTTTTGTTTATTGATTTCTTGTGTGCTGTGTCTGTGTATTTTCCAGAAGAAGGGAATTCAAAAATAAAAGGGCTGGGGTAGGTGGCATCATTGTGTCTGTAATCAAATGTTTGTCACACTGGTGATCGTGCCCTGTGAGTCTTTGTGTTGGTGATAGAACAGGCAGCCAATAGAGGCCTGTGTGTAGTAGTAGGTGAAAAGAGGATGTTAGAAACTTGTTATGTCTGTTGTTTACATCGTGAGCAGTGCATGTTAGGTGAGTGTCATGTAGGTAGGCGTCATGGAGTGTTTCAGAGTGATGGAGTGTGTGTGGTGACAGAAGAGTGCAGGTGCGTGCATTGGGGGACCAGGTTGTGTGGAGTGTCGGAAAAGGGAGTGGGAGAGTAGGCATCTTATAGGAACCATTGGGGAAGCACATAATGGAGTATTCTGATGGTTGGATGAACGTGAAGAGGTCCTGTGGTTTTTTTTTATTGTTGGTGATTGGAGTATATCTAGAGGAGCAATGCCTACATTTCTGTGAGGGAGGTTTGAGATTCAGGTGTCAGGAAAGGGCGTGAAGGGAGAGAGTGTACAGGCACTGTGGGTTCTCACAGCATGGGAATGAGGGGGTGTTCTTTGAGAAATGTGGGAAGGTGTGTGTTCACGGAGAAGTGCTGTCAGGGTAAGTGGCTTGGAATGCTGTGTGTAGTGAAAGGTTTAAGAAGACTGATTTATCAGCCTCTTTCATCCACTTATCCCTGATCCATGGGAGGATGACATGAACAATAGGTGTCTATGCTCCATTTTTGTTTTTTATACAAAGGGGGGCTGAGGGGATTTACAGGTCGGTGTTGGGGGTCAGGAGGAGTGGGAGTGCGGTGATCGGTAGGGGTGATGTCAGTTATTTAGGCACAGAGTGTATTGATGAGACACAGTGGTCAACTGGTAGTATGTATCATGTTTTCTGTGTAGGAAAATAGTTGTTTATTTTTTTTCCATCCTATTTATGTCTTTCTTTTTTTTTTTTTTGTATTTTCTTGAAGTTGGAAACGGGGAGAGATAGACAGACTCCCGCATGCAGTTGATCGGGATCCACCCGGCACGCCCACCAGGGGGTGGCGCTCTGCCGCGACCACTGCAGCGACTGGGGCAGAGGCCTAGGAGACATCCCCAGCGCCCGGGCCATCTTTGCTCCAATGGAGCCTAGCTGTGGGAGGGGAAGAGAGAGATAGAGAGGAAGAAGAGGGGGAGGGGTGGAGAAGCAGATGGGTGCTTCTCCTGTGTGTCCCGGCTGGGAGTTGAACTCGGGACTTCTCATCAGGCCGACGCTCTTCCGCTGAGCCAACCGGCCAGGGCTATCTTTGTTATTTTAATGTCGCCTGCGTTTCAGCTGTGCAGTTAAGAGTGTCTAGTGGTGACAGTGATTATAAAGGGAAGGTGGCAGGTGGCAGATGGCAGAGTAGTCATTGTGTGCTCGTGCCACAGCCTCAGCTTTAGCTTAGGGAGTTCTGTGGCAGGAAAAAGAAATGAGCAGTTCAGTGTAGGCACGTGGCCTATGGCGTTCTGTGAACTTTGCCCCATTTGTTGTTGTATGGCAGGGCAAAGGTGTGTTAAAGTCGTATACAAGCAGCTAGGCTGAAGGAGGAAGTGCAGATTGGTGGGGTTTTCTTGCAGAAGGTATTTCTGGGCAGCTTCACCCTGTTGTATATCCTACTGCATTCCAAAGTTTGAAATATATTCCATGTGGAGAAAGTTTTGTCCAAGTCAGTAGGGGTTGGTGCCTATGTTCATGGAGGTATTAGTAGATTCTTTAGAAAAGTCATCAGGAGTCATGCTTTCTTCTGCCGGGTAGGAGAGTGGGCCTGGTTTTAGGGGCGAGTTGGTTCAGGGAGTTGTGTGGAAATGTGTGTTGATGTGGATTTTAGAATTTCAGAAGAGCATCATGTGACATTTTGATGGGGAACTATCGTGTTTGGTTCTAGGCATTGTTGGTAGGAGACCTGGAATATTTGAGAAATTCGAAGTTGTTGGGTGTGTGTGGTGTCAGAAGAAAGCCAGTGCCTGCAGTGGGGATTCAAGGGGGAGGGGATGGGTTTCCAGGAGAAGCGGTAGAAGTGTCCACTGGGATAGTGTGGTGGGTGTGTGGGTGAAGGGGGAGAGACGTGATGTTAATTTATTGTCTTTGTTTATTGCTGTATATGTAGATGTAAGGAGTCTCCACTTCTTGCAGGTGGATTTGTGACAAAGGTGTCAGAAAATGGAACGCCATGATGGGGATGGGTTAGGGTTGATGGGAAAGTTTAGAAAGCTGTGTGTTTCTAGGGAAAGAAGCCGTGAAGGGTTCTACTCTTGTTGTATGGTGGGTTTGGTGTATCTGTGGCTAAGGTGGTTTTAGAGAAGGGGTAGTCAACCTGGTCTCTACCACCGTAGTGGGTGTTGCAGCTTTCATGGTGGAAAGCAGAGTAAGCAAAGTAGAAATAATATTTATTTTTTGTATTTTTGTGAGGCTGGAAACGGGGAGATAGAATCAGACAGACTCGTGTGCCGAACTGGGATCCACCCAGCACTCCCACCCGGGTTCAATGCTGTGCCCCTCTGGGGCATTACCCTGTTGTGACCAGAGCCACTGTAGTGCATGGGGCAGAGGCCAAGGAGTCATCCCTAGCTCCTGGGCCATCCTTGTTCCAATGGAGTCTTTCTGCGGGAGGGGAAGGAGAGGGGGAGGGGTGGAGAAGTAGATGGGCGCTTCTCCTGTGTGCCCTGGCTGGGAATCGAATCCGGGAGCGCTTTATGGCAGGTGACGCTCTACTACTGAGCCAACTGGCCAAGGCTAAATAATACATTTAACTCTAGTAACTTGTTATATAAAGATGTATTCTGCCAAACTTAGCAAAAATCTGATATAAAGTACTTGTTATAAGTTTTATAAAGGAAAGTGAGTAAATCACCATTACTGTGGAAGTGGTGGGCATTTGGAAAATTTTACTACTAACAGAGATATAGAATTTGGCAGCAGGTATAAAAAGGTAGACTACCCTGTTTTAGAGAAAGGTGGGTTGCATTGGAGCGATTTCCGGGATGTGATGTCAGTGGGGGAGGTTATTAGGGTATACGTTATTGTCTGCTTGGAAATGTAGTGAAGTCTTGATAGAGGTGTGAGGTTGTCTTTCAGACTTGTATATCTGTATCTCCCCCCTCGCTTCCCGCTATGTGGTCACTCCCAGCTATACTCCTCCGTATTCCTGTACGTTCCCTCACCATACTCCTGAGTCCCCTGAGCTTCTCTCTACCGTTTCTGAACTCACTTTAAGTATTCCAAGTGTCACCTCACCTCACACCTCTCATCTCATGGTTACCGTGCCCTTATGCCCTGGCTTGTACTTATGATTTTTGAGCCCACTGTGCCTCCGATTGTACTCTCCTTCCAATCTCTACCATTTTTTCTTCAGTCTTTGATTTCATTGTTACTATTTCCTTCGTAATTCGGTCACCATTGAACTTGCAGCTGCAGATTTTCTAAGATGCCAGAGAGGATCCCTAGTGACTAACACCCCTGAGTGTGCTGCTGCGATGCCACAGCGTAGTAGCTCGTCCATGCCCTGTGTCTGCCAGCAGGAGTTCTCTGAGAGAAAAGCTTAGGTAGTAGTTTCATTGCTGTATGTGTTTCACCATTGAATGTCTTAGTAGTTTCTTGGGAGTAGTAGCGTTCCCATCCAGGAGGTATTGCTGGGGATTCTTCAAGTCTTGTGTGGACTTTATTGAAGAAAAGGGGAAGAGCTGGGGATCCTGGATATGTTGTGGGGCAGGGAGTCCCCTGGAGACCGAGAGCATCTGGGGAGAAGTTGAACTCATCTGGCTGCTGGTACCTCCTCCACTAGGAGGCTGTGTGTGTCAGCAGAGCACCCACACCATTCATCGAAAGTGTGTCATTTAGGAATTTTCTGGCCGAGATATGTTGCCGGTGAATGACAGGAATGTCGACTCCTCACCATGAGATTGATATTCTGGTTTTCAGAATAGGTTGTGTAGGGAAAGGATTTGTAGGTGTGATATTTGAATAAAAGCCATAAGATACATTAATAGGGTTTAGAAATAACTTCAAAGGAACTAGTCCAGTAAACAGATGAGCCCAGACTCCCAGGATGGCTAGGAGCTGAAGAGTCCTTGAGATAAGGAAGTCACAAGAACTGCTAAGACAGAAAATGTAACCACATCCTAGGGGATAGATAGGGATATTTCCAGCTGGGGCTTTCAAGTGTATGAGTGGTTACTAAGGCACGTGACTAGAATTTAATTTGGGGGAGCCAAGTGCTAAGTGCCAAATTTGCTTCTGTATGAACTGCTTGCTTGCTATGCTATAAAAACCCCTAGGCTGTAGGTGCTCGGTGTGGCTCTTGTGACTACCACTTGAGTTCTCCCCTGCGCAGTTTTTTGTTTTATTTTTTTCTTGGCCATAAAACTTTGTCTGAAACTCTCCAAACGTCTTCAGTGTTTGTTTTACCCGGCGAGTGCAACACTAGGCCCTGTTGTTCATCAAAGCATGTTATCGAGATCTTGCCGGCTGGGGCAACTTCTGTACTAAGTTGTCATGTGTATGTTCATAGAGAAATTAATGTCGTTAGCAGAATCGCTTGGGTCTGCTGAATGTCAGCAAAAAAGGTTTGTAAGGTGGCGAGACAGGAGATTCACCCACTTTTAGGGGATCCGTGAATATTTGTGGTGTGTAGTGACAAGTTCCACCGCATTCCATGCCTGTCA